>NC_066582.1:271171393-271477822 GCF_024323335.1 Lathyrus oleraceus
GATCCAATCCAACAGTCCACACAAATCCCTTTTTAGGGTTTTTGTTGTTATTATATACATTAAGGTCAAAAGACCACAAACACAAACAAAGTACACAAACCATTATACACAATCACAATATAATCACAAGATATGGCTCAAGTGAGCAAAGTGAAAATGGCATTAAAGTAAACAAGTTAAATGGTATGAATAATGTCAAATGATAAAGACTTGAATTTAAAGTGCAAAAAGTAAATGACTTGAAATTAAAAGTTAGTCAAATGTTAGTTGATTAGAAGTTAGTATTGCTTTTGCTTTTTTATTATTTAAGTCATTCTTTGAAGAACACTCAACCCTCTATTCACAAGCATGGATCCTTGAACCAATACATCTTCCAAAGGAAGGAAAAAGGCCAAGTTTCCACATAATACCATGAAAGGGGGGAGACTTACAATCTCACTTACTAGAATGCTATGCTTTTGGGTCAAAATTTAGCGCTATGTTAAGCAATCATAATTGGACTTATGTAGAAGTCACAACTATTTGAGGTCGGACAATAGAAATCTTAGTGTTAATGCATGTTAGAGATATGGTATTATGAACCATACTCCTAAAAACATACCACACTTAAAAGAAAATGGCAAGAGGGTGGACCTAATCTCATCCATACTTATGTCGATTTTGCAATCAACTAGCCTTAGGATATAGAGATATCATAGGTCAATAAAATGGATGGGGTAGAATGGGATTGAAGATGAAGAGGGAGGGAAATGAAACAAACATAAATTGGTCATAGGAGGACTTTTATCAAATTAAAATCATTCATTTATTTTGGGAGATGAAATGCATATTTCATCAATCCCCTAAATCCAAAGATTTTAATCCAACAAAGTCAAATCAACCTTGACCAAGGCATAACAACAAAAGTCAAACTCAATAAGTCAATCAAATTAGCTGAACACAATTTATTTACAATTACACAATTAAAAATCAATTAAAAAAGCATTAAATTAAATTATGGTTAGTCAAAATCCTAAATCCTCTTCAAAACACCAAATAAATGGCCAAGAGATTTATCATAGGTCAAACAAGGTCAAAGGACCTTGGGAAAAAAATTTCATTATTTTTGGAAACTTAAAAGTATTTTTAAACAATAAAAAAATATGCACAAAAACAATTAAATCATGAAAAATATTAATATTGATCCAAAAAATAATTTTAATTCAGAAAATGAAAGAGAAAAATATTTGAATTTTTTTGGTGAAAGTCCCATACTTTTTGAATCAATATTAAAATTAATATGAATTAATGAAAATAAGTCAATTAAAATGAATATAAGAAAATGCTAAAAAACGTGGACCACTTGATCTCCCTCATTAATTGAAGTGGCAAATCAAGCGAATCAGAGCGTGCTATCCGTGGTGAACCTTAGTCAATGTTCCACACGCGTGGTAATAAATTTTGACGCTCAAGATTAAAATAAAATAGAAGGATCATGTGGTCTGGAGACATGCCAACACATCGTCGGAGCCAGAGCTCCGATCTTCTTCTCCGGTGGACCTCACCGGACTGGTCCACCTTCAACCATCACCAAAATAAAAAAGGAGGACATGAATTTAAAGTAAAAATGCTCAATAGCCCGAATCTGGCCTCAATTTCACCTAACTCCAAGTATATAGAAAGATACAGGGAGTTGAATTTTGAGGATCATGATCTGAGTTGCTTCGATTTGACCTCTAAGCAACTCAATCTTGTTGCCTACATTGGTAGGACTTCAGACAACCAAACATCAACAAGAATAGTTGAGAATTGAGTGAGAATTAAAGAGATGAAAAATACAGAAATTCACCTTCACTGCAGGTTCAGATGGACACGATCTTGCTCTCAATAGTGCCTGACCTTGCTTTGGATGCTTAATAGAATGGAAATAGATCAAGGAAGAAGGACTCTTGGAGTTTGAATCTCAAAATAGTGGGTGATTTCAAACTCGGTTTTCAACGAAAATCACCAAGCTTATCCTTTGAATGTGGAGGTTTAGGCTTGTAGTTTCAAAGCTTGCTCGCCAGGGTCCTCAATTCTGAGTGGGGGGCTTCTATTTATAGCCAAGGTCATTGATAATTGCACACCTCTTCAAAAATTCAAAAATAACAAATCACATTTGCATGGATGCATGGGTGTGTGATAGGCCCATGTAATGATGTATTCAGATCCAAAAATGAGTGTAAGCAATGCTGAAGTCATGTGGAAAGGCCATGCATTCGTGTATGAGAAATGGAACTTCAAATTTTCCAAATGGTCCTTCAACTTTAAGCCATGCGTAAGTCATACATTCTTTGTTCAAATAGGATGAATTTGGACTTTTTGGAAAGGTTAGATCAATAGGAACAACTTTCATGTTGAACACTTTTTCTTTTGAAGCTTTGATCATGATGAATTTTGACGTGGAAGTTTGGAAAATCAAACAAATCAAAAAAAAAAATCTAAGTACCAAGCCATATGTTCACTTCTTCCATCTTGAGTAACTTTTTCTATGGGCTTCAAATGAGAAACAATACTTCATAAAACTTGTAGCTCTCTCAAAGACCTTCAAATTAGGCACAAATTTGACCTCATTTGGATTTAGCATGAAGGAGTTATGCATTTTAGCAGTTGAGGAAAATCACTTGTTCAATGGTATTTGCCCAAAATGACCTATAATGTTTCCTCATATCACATGCATCTAAAAGTTGAATTTGCACTTCCTCCAAACATTAAAGTTTAGTTAGACATCTTGAATTTGATTATACAACTTGAATGACTTTCATATCATGAAAATTGAGCATGTTATGGTCTTGGGAAGTTGACCTCCAAATTAGGGTTTAGACAAAATGACCTATAATCTTTCACCATAAAACATGACTTTCCAAGCAAAACTAGATCTTGACCTAAACATGAAAGTTGTTTGGAATGTCATTTAGAGTAACATTTCTCTTGTAATAATTTTCATATGACAAATATTGTAGGAGATAGGGTGTAGGGAACCCTAGTTTTGATCAGTTGACTTTCTCTGGTCAACCACCATAAACCAACTTGCTATCTTGATATTCTCTTGACTTTTGGTACTCATTGAGGATCATACATGCAAAAGATGATGTAATGTGAAGTATACCTTGAAATATTTGATCAATTGGTGAAGAAACTTGTTGAAGAAGTTACATAAGATACCTAGATGAATTAGGGTTTCCAAGGCAAACCAACTCCAAACTCTTGATGATTTCTAGATTAAGATAACAAGTGAAGATCCTGGGGATTCATATATGATACTTATATCCATAGTAAACCATTTCTTGATTGAGCTCCTTAAAAGGAGGGTGTTAAACCCTAGATATGAGCTTGATAGATCAAAGGTGAGCATGTGCACTACCTACAAAAGAGTTAAACTATACAATGACATATTTTTGGTATTTTGGTTAGTAAACAAAGAAAAGTGAAGTATGATACAATCAAGTGGTGTTTGGTGATCTCTCCCAATGCAAACCCAATGAAAGAGGGGTAAGGAGGATGCCAAGGTATGATCCCAATGCTAATGCATATGATGAGAATAACATGAGGGATCTTAGGGTCAAAATTGGGGTCTTACAATGCACAAGCTGATAATCTGGAAAAGTGAAACACTGGTAGAGAGGGTCATAGAACTGAACCAAAACACTCAGAAGTCCTTCAACCACATCAGGAGATAACATAGACAAGAGCTTCCCATATTCGACTTTAATTTCAGTTTGCATAATTTGTATAGAAATGACATGCATTTCATCATGAATAATGCCTAAAATATCATTCAGAATAAATTCTCAAAAATACAGACAAATTGGTTAAATCATTCCTCAGGTACGTGCAAAATCAGCGAGTAAAAAGTTTCGAAATCAAGCTTGCAGACGTCATTATTAGTAACCTATGGTTCACGTAGTTTAACCTGGTGTGCTTGTTATATTTTTCGATAACTTTTTCGATTGCATTTTGATCCGTCTGAGCCTTTTAACCAGTCAAAATTTATTTCAAAATTAAAAGAAACGTTGTATTTTTTCAATAAGTTTATTTTATGCTGATCATTTTAGTGCATCCGATTTAATTTTGTGAGCAAATTTTTGCCAGACTTTTATTCATAATCAGTCGTTTTATTTTTATTCTTTTGGCAAAGTATTCAAATTAAATAAATAGAATTTAACATGTCCTTATTTTATTTTTATCATACTCAGTTTAGAAGTTGGATTTTTTATTTGATTCAATTGATTTGAATTGTTTTAAATCGATTAAATCATCTAAAAAGGGCATTATAGGCATTTTAATTTATTTAATAATGTATGCTTCATGGTGTGTTTCTTTGAATTAACCATGATCGTTAGATCAAGATTAATCAATCGTCAATGTGAGCAATCCACACTCATTTCCATTGTCCAATCAAAAATCAAGAATTTAATTAAGTAGATTAATAAAGAGAGTTAGGAAATAAATGATATCTTTTTCCCCACTCATTGTGGGATTCTCCATGTGATAGATAGTTTGAAAAATGCAAATATCTCTATCCATCCAATGTTAACATGCCACGTCTCCATTTCACATGGGATCCTCACAAATTTTTGGGATCTTATCCTCACAAAATCTACCACTCACCTAAAGAGGGCCACCCGTCCCCAACACAAAGGGGTCTCTCTCTCCAAAATTTATTACTCCATCTCCCAATGGTCCACTGGAGACAGACTTTTTATAACTCCCTCTATTTTCTGGAAGAGAAAAAAAGAAAAAAAGGAGGAGAGAAAATAAAAGGGAATCCTCTTCTTCACACGGAGGGGGATCTTTTGGCTACATTGACAACCAACGAAAAAAAGGGCTTGGGAATATTTAGACGAAATCAAAAAAAGAAAAAGGAAGATGAACTATTGTTCATCTTCTTCGGGATGATACGCCTTTCATCACCCATTTCTTCTTCCCGTTACAACCTTCTCCCTCCGTCCGCGATCCTCTCACCACCATTTTTTCATTTCAACCACACAAATCTTCTGCCGGATCTCGCGCACCCCACACGGCCTTCTCTTCACCATCATCAAAATGATTCATCATCTCTTTCTTCTTCACACCTTTCACCATCACAACCACAAACAATCCTCATCGCCACTATAAAACCCAACAACTCCCTCGATCTCATCTTCGATGAACACCAACAAGCGCCGCGAAACCCCCAAACGCACACCACTTCTTTTTCTTCGGCCACGAATGACTCTACACTTCACGTTCCCTCCTCCATAACATCTTCCATGCTCATCCTTCAAACCACCATTAAACCACATCTATTTTTCACCTAAACAGAACCACTGTAATAACATGTAACCTTACCTCTCTAACCGCAACTCATATTTCCTCTACCATGAACATCATAACTGGACATCATCATCATCACTACCGACGAGTTGCTCACAGTTCAGTAGAACTCTTTATCCAATTGTTACGACAACATGATTCCAACTTTGCTCACTTCCAACCGATGGTGGTTCTCACGAAGAGTAAGACTTTATAGCGAGTCATTTCATTCAATCACCTGTGCTGAATGTGTTCCTTCGACAATGATGATTGCATTCAACAATATCAGTGTTGAATTTCTTGGCATTTGGTAATGATTTTGGATGGATTTTCATTCCTTGCGATTACTGCATCATTTTTGGGTGTTGATTGTTTTGAGTTTAAATTAGAGATGTAAATTTTAGATTTGTTTTGATAACGCACTTGTTTTATTATTGTTTACGTTTATGGATAATCAATTTGTGTTGTGTGATGACTTTGTGAAACCATGAGAGAGTCAAAGAGAGGGATAAGATAAAGGGTGAATGTTTGATATTTGTTTCTTTTCTTCCTGCGGAGTATCATGATCCATTCTTGCTTGCTTCTAGTTATTTTGGCCATGTCTCTTCATTGTTTATACGTTAAGAGATGAGTTTTGTGAAGAGGAAGAATAATAAGAGGGGAAGTGAAGGAGGTATTTGTTTCCTCTAATTTTCTTTCGTATGGCTTTGGTTAATTTGTCAGCTATTGTGTTTCACTTTCTTTCAAAATTTTGGGTCGCCACATGGAGCTATATGTTTGGATATTTTATCATTTGAAGAGTAAAATGAGTAT
Organism: Lathyrus oleraceus; assembly: GCF_024323335.1. Lineage (NCBI taxonomy): Eukaryota > Viridiplantae > Streptophyta > Magnoliopsida > Fabales > Fabaceae > Lathyrus > Lathyrus oleraceus. Next base: position 271,177,520 of record NC_066582.1, read on the forward strand.
AAATATTGCTTATTGACTGTTATTATTCCCCTCTTAATTGGTTAAGCTATGTTTAGGGATAATTGATTTGTTTAAGATTTTTTTGCCCACGCCCATGAAATCGTGTGGAGAGATTCATGGGATTCATATTTAGTGTGTTTAATTTTAAAAAATAATAAATGAGTAAATTATTGAAAAAAATCAAATTGATTACTATCCTAAAAAATGGGTCGATTCCCACTTTCATGTTTGTCTTTTTACTGTTTAATATATGACTTAATTAAAATTGTTGAGTTTTTTTTAGAATTGGGCTTGTGTGCTTTGGGCCCATGCTGATTTATTGGTTCTTACACCCCATGTCTAAGCACAAACTCCTATATGCCCTCTTTTATTTTATTTTTCAAAAGCATTAGTTAATTGACTGATTAAAGTATTAGTTAATTAGATTAATTAATTGTTGCTTTTCGATGACTCGATTTTATGGTATTTAGTCAATCAATGTCTATTCATGATTGTAAGACCCCAATTTTGACCCTAAGATCCCTCATGCAATTTCATCATAAGCATTAGCATTGGGATCATGCCTTGGCATCCTCCTTACCCCTTTTCATTGGGTTTGTTTTGGGAGAGATCACCAAGCACTTTGTGAATATATCATACTTTTATTTTATCATTTCACTAACCAAAATACCGAAAATACGTCTTTGCATCTATCTAACTCTTTTTGTAGGTAGGGCATGATCTCCTTGATTCATTGATCACATCTAGGGTTTGAGACCCTCATGAATAAAGAGCACAACCAATAATTGATTCAATAATGGTTATGAACATCATATATGAGTCTCAATTGCTTCTACATGTTTTATTGATCAATTTTGCTTCAAGAGTTTGAGGGTGATTTGAAGGAGAAGGGCGTTCCAAAGCGCAACAAAATTTAAAATTTCTCCTTTAGTGATCCTTACGAATGGGCATGATCATTGATAGAATTGTTACCTCTGGTGGAAATTATAACCTTTGATGCAGATCTACGGAGCGATCACGAACGTTGAACGATGACAACGCCTCTACTCAGTCCACATGAATGGATTCCTTCAATCTCAGTGCTAGCTGCTATGAATGAAGGCTTTGAGTGAGAGAGAGAGAGAGAAACGAAATTGCAACTGCACTAATGCTTCTGCACAAGGGGGTCTATTTATAAAACCACTTGTGTGGGCTGCAAGCTAAAAAGCCCACTTAAGTGTATGTGGCCCATATCTTATAATATGCCAAAATCACTTAAGCGCGTGGTACCTTACCATATTTCGTATTCTACTTAAGTATACCGTACCCTACGATGTTCTACAATTCACTTAAGTGCACCGTACCTTACGGTGTTCCTTAGTTACTCTATCTCTCATCAATCCGTCCTTTTGTGTGTGACCCTGTAGGTTTTCGCGGCATTGGCAATTATATTAAATCACGTATTTAACATAATAAACAGTGAGTGGTATCTAGCAACACATCATTGCTACCTAAGACACGAAAATGTCATGTGATCTGACAAATCCTTTTGTGATAATACTTATGTGTACAATTACCCTTTTGCCCTTATGTCTATATTGAACACAAGGCATAGACCGTGTCATCCTTGTCCAATTCAATATTGGGCCCATAGACATTTATCTTGTTACGCAGGATGGGCAAATTCCATATAGGTCACTCATGTCCCTTAGCATGCTTCGTGGAGTACCCATCAACTGTCTTTATGGTCATCCAATTACGGACAATGTATGATCAGCAATAAGGCACTCGACTCTACATCTAGGGTCCATAGTGGTTTCAGGTCGAAGGGTGGTCTACACCATTATCACCATGAGAATAACTTATGACACTTTGCATAACATTCTATATAGTATTCTCATAGCGGGTCAGTCCAGTATAAATATTACTCTTAATATTCATACCTATGTTTAAGACTTGATAACTCCTTATCCATGATCCATGAGATGTGATCATCAGTCTATATACATAATAGTCTTAATGCTTTAATGTTATCCCACTTCACAATAAAGCTCGACTATGGATACTTTAAGAATAGTGTTCTTATGTTTAATGTGATCTCATGATTAAGTCACACTTGATACATTAAACGGACTATCTATTCTAGGGACTTTATTAGACAAATATAATAAAGAAAAATCCTTTTATTATTAATAAATAATTTGATACAAGTACCAAAAGTATTGGCCTCTAGGGCTTACACCAACATGATTTTCCTTGGAAACCCTAGTTTGACTAGGTATCTTGAGTAACTTTTCCAACAAGCCATCTCACCAATTGATCAAATTTCTCAAGGGACACTTCAAAATTCATCATCTTATGCATATATGATCTCCCATGAGCCAATAAAGTCAAGAGAATTGGAAGTTAGCAAGTTGGTTGATGGTGGTTGGCCAGATGAATTCATTTGATCAAAACCGGGTCTCCCTAGATCCTATATCCTAAACTTTTCACCATATGAAAATGATTCCAAGATAAAACTTACTCTAAATGACATTATAAACAACTTTAATGTTGATACCTAGAGTTAGTTTTTCTTGGAAAATCATTTTCTATGTTGAAACATTATAGGTCATTTTGTCTAAACCCTAATTTGAATGTCAACTTCCCAAGGCCATAACTTGCTCAATTTTTATGAGATGAAATATTTCCAAGTTTAAAAATCAAATTCAATGTGTCTAATTAAACTTTGATGTTTAGAGTGGGAGCTAATTCAACTTCTTTGAACATGTGATATGAGGCTACATTATAGGTCACTTTTGACCTATACCATTGATCAATTGATTTTGCCAAACTTCAAAAATGCATAACTCTATCATTTCAAATCCAAATGAAATGAAATTGGTGACCATTTTGAAGGTATTTGATATAGCTACAACTTTGATGAAGACACTTTTCTCATTTGAAGCTCCTATAAAAAGTTAAGTAAGGTGGAATATTGAGACATATGGCTTGACACTTAGAAATTTTTTGATATGTCAAAATTTTCCAAACTTCCACCTCAAATATCTCCAAAGAGCTAAAATTCATGCATTTTGGATAAGAAATGCATAGGTTGCGCATGGCTTAAACAGGCTGGTATCATGTGGCATGAATCAAACTTCAAATGACAATGCTCAACTGCCTTGCAATCCAATCCATCTCCAATGCATCTGAACTTCATTTTGGACTTTCAAACAATCATTTCATGGGCCTATGCGCGCCCATGCACCATGCTTGCATCATTTTGCCAAAATTGGAAAGTTAGAAGAGTTTGCAAATATCATTTGAATTCTCTATAAATTGGAGCCCTTATGCTCAGAAATCACACACACCTTGCGCCAGCTTTGAATCCCCACTGAAAACCCTTCATACTAAGAGGATAATCCTGAAAAATTCAGTTGAATTTGAGCTTGAATCTCCACTGTTTTGGAATTCAATTCTCCAGGAGTCCATTGATTCTAAGCCATTCCATTCCTCTTCTGCAAGCAATTGAAGTGAAGCCAAGCACGATTCAGATCAAGATCTAGAAAGCTCAGACCTCCATTGAAGGTAATTTGCAGAATTTTTCAACTCTTCGATTCTCCTTGTTTCTTGCTTAATTCTATTGATTATTGTGTTGGCTGAAGTCCTACCAATGTAGGCAAGGTGTTTGAGGCCAAATCGAAGCAACTCAAATCATGAACCTCATTTTTCAATTCCACATATCTCTGAATATAGTTGGAATTGGAAGAAATGGAGGTGATATTCATGCTCAGTAATGTTTTCTCTTTAAAATCATGTCCCTGTTTTAAATTTTGGTGATGGTTCATGATGACCAGTCCGTCGAAGCTCGCCGGAGAAGACAACCGGAGCTCTAGCTCCGGTGATGAGGTGTCTTTGGTCTAAACTGTATGATCCTTGCTCCATGTTATAATCTCATCCGTTCCTTATGAATACCATGTTTTCCACGAAGTTGACTCAGGCATTGGTGGAATGCGCGCTGTGGATCATCAGATCTGCCACCTCAATTAATGAGGGAGATCTGATGGTCCACATATTTTGGCCTTTTCTGAATTTTCATTTAATTCCATTTTCTTCAATAATTCATAATAATTTTAATATTGATCCAAAAAATATGGGACTTTCACCAAAAAATTTCAAATATTTTTGTCTTTCATATTCTGAATTAAAATTATTTTTTGGATCATTATTAATATTTTTCATGAATTAATTGATTTTTCATTTGTTTTTAATTGTTTAAGAATATTTTTAAGTGTCCAAAAATTATGAAATTTTTTATCCAAGGTCCTTTGACCTTATTTGACCTATGATAAATCACATGGCCATTTATTTGGTGTTTTGATGTGATTTTAAGATTTGGACAAAACATATTTGAATTTAATGCAATATTTTTATATTTTTATTTGAATAAATGCCATTTTAATTATGTTGACCATTTGGATTGACTTATTTGAGTTTCTCATTTGTTGTTGGGCCTTGGTCAAGGTTGATTTGACTTTGTCAAGTTAATATTATTGGATTTAGGGGATTGATGGAATGTACATTCCATCTCCCAAAATGAATGAATAATATTAATTTGGTAAAAGTCATCCTTTGACCAATTTGTGATCTCATTCATCCCTTTCCCCCTTCATCTAATTCCCCTTCTCCATCCATTCATTTCAATTGGCCAATGACATCTCAAAATCCTAATGCTTGTTGGTTGAAAGATTAACATGAGTATGGATGAGATTAGACCACACCTTTTGCATATTTTTGTGTGTGGTATGTTTAATGAGCATAGTTCTTAATACTATGTCTCCAACATGCATTAACACCAAAAGTTTATTGCCCCGCCTCAAATAGTTGTGACTTCTACATAAGTCCAATTATGATTGCTTAACATAGCGCTAAGTTTGTGACATAAAAGGCATAAGCATTCTAGTTAGTGAGATTGTAAGTCTCCCCTCTTCCATGGTATTGTGTGGAAACTTGGCCTTCTTTCCTTCCTTTGGAAGATGTTTTGGTTCAAGGATTCATGCTTGTGGCAAGTGGGTTGAGTGTTCTCCAAAGAATATCTTGAAATCAAAAAAGCAAAACAAAATTAATTACTAACTTACTAACTATTAACTTTTACTTTCAAGCTTTTACTTTTAATGCAATTTATTTTTAGCACTGTATTATCATTTGCCATTATACATATCATTCTAATTGTTTATGTTAATGTAATTTTCACTTTGTCCACTTGGACCATATTGTGTGATATACTTTGTTGCTTTGCTTGTTTGAGTGGTCTTTAACCACTAATGAACATAATAATAACAAAAACCCTAAAAGACTTTTGAGTGGACTATTGGTTTGATCTTCCCCAATTGGACTTAGAATTTAGGCAACATTCCTTTGCTAATGGACTTGGCCAATGCCAATTTGTTGAAGAACCAAGTTGCTTGCAAGTTTGAATTCATCTGATACATCATTCAAGATCTCTCCAGTTCATCTGCCACATTGATCATTATTGAGCTGTTATGTTGAACCTGTGACTTGTGGAATTCATCTGTTGCATGGGCTATTTTGAAGAAGATATTTGAAGTGGATAAGCTTGGATGAGGCCATCTTTATTTGATGTCTTTGCTCTTCAAGATTGATATAATTGTGCATTTGTGTGTTGCCTGATTCTAAAAAGTCCAAGGGAATTATGGGTTTCTATTGACATAGTTGTCTATTGGATTGCTCCCATTTGGTCAGATCTTTTCAACATTAAACTTTTAAACTTTTGTGCATAGAGTAGTCTCTTCATCTTCTCCCCATTTCTATAATTTCAAAATCTCTCCCTCCATTTTTAAAACCTTCTTTGTGTGAATTACTTTTGTTCTAAACTTTGACCACTTTTGCAAAAAGGTAGAAACTTTGGCCTTATGCCATTGCATTTTTAAACTAATTTTCTTAAATCAAACTTGTAAATGAATTTAACTATACTTGACTTAAACTTTCAAAAATACAAAAAGAACTAATTCATTCAAACCATTTTAGGCCTTTGTGCCTTTCAAATTTTAATTTTGTTAAAACCAACATACTCACTTTGAAATTTCTAGCACGAACTACGAGGTTTTGATCCCTCATTTTTATGTTGGTACGTAGGCACAAGTCCGAAGGTCTTGTCAAACACAAAAATATAATTAATGAATTCTTTTCTCATCCCCCCATTCTATTTGTTTGTAAATATCACTTTGTACAAAATACATATGCACACAAAAAGGGCTCCATAGGAGTACCTAGGACACTTTGGGTGCTAACACCTTCCCTCTGTGTAACCAACCCCCTTACCTGTGATCTCTGACTTTTATAAGTTTTTATTTGAAAACTTCTTACTAATTGGGTTTTGTTCGTACTTTTTCCATTTTCCCTTGGAAACAATAAAAGCGCGGTGGTGACTCTTGTTAATTGATCTCTAGCTTGTCATGAATTTCCTGCTACAATGATCATTTCATACACATAAATAATAATATTCAATTTCACTCACATCTTTACTGATTCAAATAAACTTCTAAAAAAAAACTCCTGCTCCAACACCAAGTATTTCTATCTAAATACGATTAACTGTGCAAATTCAAATCATTTTTCAAATCAATATAACTTCTAAAGAATATTCTTTTATAATTTAAACTTGGGATGAAAAAGAGTATAGGAGGTGTTCGCTTCGCTATCTCCCGAGTACTCGAATGATTGGCGTTTGCCATATTGCTCGAGTTCTTGTCGCCCGATTAAAACCTTACCAAATTCGAATTCAAATCAATTCTTTTAAATTAACATGATTTATAAGAACATTTTTATAATTTAAACTTTGGATGAAAAAGAGTATAGGAGGCATTCGCTCCACTACCTCTCGAGTATTCGAATGATTGGCGCTCGCCACATTGCTCGAATTCTTGTGGCCCGATTAAAACACTCTAAATAAACTTGGATAAAGGAATAGGTGGCGCACGCCTCATTATTCCTCGAGTAAGCAAGTGCGAGGCACACACCTCACTACCATGCATATTCAATTTTCGCAAACAATTTTCAATAATAATTTGAATGAAAAGGGAGTAGGAGGCATTCGCCTTATTATTCCTCGAATAATTGAACGATTGGTGTGCACCATATTGCTCAGTTTTTTGTCGTTCTTCTAAAAAATACCAAATATATTAAACTAAATTTCTCGCCCCCGTGAGATTGACAACTTAACTCTTTTTAGAAAGAACATTGCTTAATCCTTTATAGTGCGAACACAAACTAGAGCTTAAGTCTCCATCGCGAGCATGCAAGCCAACATTTAACCGCTAGGATACGATCTAAGCACTTGTTCATTAAAACACATTCAACTTATCAAACCTATTTTCTCGCCCCCGTGCGATCAAAACTCTTTTAAAAAAGAACACTGTTTAATCCCTTCTAACGCGCACAACAAACTAGTGTTTAAGCCTCTGCCGAGAGTAGACAAGCCAATGTTTAGCCTTTAGAATGTGATATAAACAGTCGTTCATTAAAAGAAGCCAACCAACCGTAGTTACTCGAACTACGAATGCTCTGACTTCCTTATTTCACCATAAGGATACGTAGGCACGAGATTACGAGATCTCGGCGAGCACACTAATAAAAAACCTCCATTTTCCCCCTTCTGAGGTTTCCATCCATCTCTCTTTTCAATGTTTTCATAAATCGAAAAAAATAAACAACATAAGCTAACATTCAAATTGCAAATTCAATTAAAAGGTTCCCGTTGAGTACAACGGACGTGAGGGGTGCTAATAAATTCCCCTTTGTGTAATCGACTCCCAAACCCGAATACGGTTGCGACGACCATTATTCTGTTTTTAAAGGTTTTATCGATATTTTACTATTCCTTAATTGGGATAAATAAAGTTCGATGGAGACTCTATTCGAACTAATTTTTTTCCACGACCATCACGAGGGATCGTATTTTTCGAGATGCGACAGCTAGCGACTCTGGTGGGGACATTTTCTCCAAGCAGGAGAGAGTCAAGCCTAATTTAGTTTAATTTGAAATGAGTGTTAAAATGTTGTTTCTTTCTTCCATGTTGTTTCTTTGTACCTTATTGTATTATTTATGCTATATGTGATTTACTCTTATACTGTGATAGGTGGTCTATATGTTGATGCATGTTGTGAGATAAGCTTTATCCCCGAGCTTCGAGAATAACTTAGAATCGGAAGTTATGTGGTATTGAACCAGGGGTCTACACCTCGTTGGAACAATATGAAAACTCCACCTAGAGTAGATCTGTTTGGAATTTCCATCATGATATGGCTAGCCTATTATTGTGGGGAAATTTTAAATACGATCCGTGACTCTAGGAACCTCGCCTTAACCTGAAGCCTGCTACTAAGGTCGGTGATTATGTAGTATTGAACCGAGGGGTCTACACCTCATTCGAACAATACGAAAATCCTACTTAGAGTATATCTGTTTGGAGTCTCCGTCACGATGAGGCTAGCCCATTATTGCAAGGAAATTCTAAACCTGATCCGTGACTCTAGGAACCTCATCTAAAACCTAAGAGCCAACCCCGTGAGTGGTTTATGGGTAGAAAATTTAAAACTATCTATTGTATGGAGCCTACCTAGTATGTTGTTCTGTGATGCTCATGTTATCCTGGATCCTAATTATACTTGCATTACATTTTCTTTGCATACCTAAATACAAAATTTCATGCGTTCGCATTTCATCAACCTGAATTGCATATCATTTTCATAAACAAAAAACTCATCCCATCCTTTGTGCATAACCCGTAGTTGAATTCCCGAAACTCGTATCAGACTTGAAGTAGCTCTTGAAATATCATGGACCCATTGGAGCAAAGTCATATTGCATTGATAGGAGATGTCGACTCGATGAAAAACCAGATAGGCAACTTGTTAAGGCTATGATAGCTTTAGCAAAGAGGGAGGACAACATTCAGCAGACTGCAATTATTGAGAATGTCGTTCCACCTCCAGTAAATGATCTTACCCAACCTCAGCCTATGTGAACCCCAGTTGATAACTCTGTTGTACAAGAACGTCATATTGTTCGAGACGGGGGTTCCTCATATCATGATGCTGTTGAGTATCACAATTTTGCATTCTCTGTGCCAGATTCCCATGGAACAAGCCTGGTGGTTAATACTGAACAACCACAAGATGATGTGATTGCTAAAAGATGCAGCGTGCTAGAGAAAAGACTCAAGGCCATAGAAGGACAAGATACTGTTGAACTGAATGCCTTAAACACGTGTTTGGTACCTGGCCTGGTTATACCTGCAAAATTCAAAGTACTGGAATTCGAGAAGTACAAAGGGGATAGCTGTCCAAAGCACCATTTGGTGATTTTCTGTCGAAAAATGACTTCTTATGCTCACAATGATAAGCTAATGATCCACTATTTTAAAGATAATTTGACTGGGGCATCGATGAACTGGTACATGAAGTTAGAAAGGAATCATATTCAGTCATGGTTGGACTTAGCTAATGCTTTTTTGAAGCAGTATAAATACAATTTGGACATGGCCCCCGATCGTATGCAGTTGAGAGCCTTATCTCAGGAAAGCAACGAATCCTTCAGAGGGCATGCCCAAAGATGGAGAGAGTTAGCAGGTTACATTGAACCACCACTCTTAGAGAAAGAATTAATGGACTCATTCAAAGATACCTTACAAAGTCCTTACTTCGAAAGGACGATTAGTAGTGCAGCATCAGACTTAGCTCACTTGGTGTCAATCGGAGAACGCATCGAGTTTGGCCTTAAAAGTGGAAAAATCCAATGCGCCTCGAGTACCCAGAGCGTTGAGAGTAAATATATTGTCAATTCCCAAGTGGAAGAAGAGGATGAAGTTAATGCAGTATGAGAGGCTCCATGAGCTCCATATCAAACACCATCCTTTCCACATGGTCAATATCCTACTAATCAAGGATCTCCTTAATATCAATAATAAATTCCACCTCAGCAGCCATACAAACGGCAGGATGTTCCACATCGACAGCGTCAACCTGCTCAACAAAGGCCAAGAAAGCTAGAGAGGCACATCGACCCGCTTCCAATGCCATACAATCAAGTACTTCCATATTTGATCAAGAGAGGACTGATAGTGCCAAAGAAGATAAAACCAATAATTCCTCCGTACCCACTAGGCTTTGATGCCAACGCCTAATGTGACTTCCATGCTGGGGCACATGGGCATTCAACTGAAGACTGCAAAGTGCTCAAGAGTAAGGTACAAACCCTGCTTGATTCCAAGATGTTCTCATTTGCGCCTCGAAGCTTGCAAATCAGTAGTACTGTTTCACCTAGTTGTGATGGTCCATCAGTCCATGTTATGGAAGAAATTTCTGAGAGTAGGTATGAAGATGATTATCATACTAGTCTCGATGAGCATAACTACCACTACTATGAAGAAGGCTAACCCAGCAGTGAACCAAGCACGAGAGATCTTCCTCTGCACTAGCAACTATTTGGCTATTTCTAGCATTTCATTTGTATTTTTCTTTGCATGTTAAGTACTTATCTGCTTTCAAGTATTGTTGATTTCCTTTAATGGTAATATTAATGAAATGATCATGCATGTTTTGAACGAATCCTTTCGTATTCACTCACATTTTCCATTCATATAAAAAAAACAAAAATATTTCTCCCATTCATTTATCAAGTTGTTATTTTAGCAAAGATTGAAGGGAGGATGACGAAAATGAAATACTCATAATTGTTAATAGTATGCTTTTGGATAAAATCCTGCTGATGGTTTACATGAATTGTTTCAAATCCCCAAAAACTGGAGAGATAAGGAGTTAATCCCTAGTCAACCAATTCAAGCCTAGAAGTAGGTGTTTCTTTCAGATATACAAACCCTTATGTTTAACTTGGGGCAGGGTAGTGTTTAGTTAATTTGACTACGGATTCAAATTACAAGAAGAAGCATCTCGTCTGTGGATCAACCACATACCATTCTTCGCACACATCTTGAAGTGTCGAAGGAACCTTGAAAAAATCCAAAATTTATGTCGGTTGTTCTTCAATGACCAATGACTTGGCAGTCACAATTTTCCAAATAAAATCAAAGAAAAGTGCCCGCTAAGTCGAACACCCAAACATGAGACTTAGTAAAAAACGGGGGCAATCTCAATGGACAAAAGCTTCGAAAAGCGGTCCAGACAAAAGTTAGGGATCAAAACAAAAATCAAAAGAGGTCATCAAATCCTCCAGCAAAAACAAAACAAGATTCGATGACTACCATCTCAAGAATCAAAGGGTCATCGACATCCGTGAAATAAAAATGAGGTGACTGCCATTTCAAGCGAATCTGGAATCCTCATCTTTACACCGTTGAACTCTCATAAAAGACGAATGTGTATGTTGAATTAACTGAGCTTAGGACTGGAGATCATCACGAAGAAGGGGTGGGTTAAAATAAACTTTGAGCCTTATATCCCTTTGTTCAAAAACCATGAACCAGGCCATGTTACAACCCTTAAAAGACCTAATTGAAGTAGGGTTTATTCTGAAAGCATACTACATCAAGTTTGCATAAACTGACTCCTAGATATTTGCTAATCACCTGCATTGGTGTCATATTCTCGCTATATCTTTCACACACTAGCTAAATTAGCAATGCGTTTGAACTATTGTCCCATTCGTCACACACAATCACATCCCCTCAATAAATGATTTTTCAAAACTTGCATGAATGTTGCATTAAAATTGTCATTGATTAAATAAACAATTTTAACTACAAGTAAGTTCTTTACATCAAGGAGCTTCAAAGAAGAAATCATAGAGGAACTTGATCATTCGTTAATGCTGACCTAAAGCAAGAACACCTCTTAACCCTATAGGTCAGGGGCATGGTATCCAATGACTATGAATTGGACAGTCAAAAGACAAACTCCAAGCGTCAGTTGATCAAGGAGGCAAATCATTTCAAAATATCCAGTCCATTTGGGGCAAACCTTTCAAAAGCTCAATTAGGGGCAAACCGCTGAAGGACTCATACACTGGGGAAAAATTGGTTCATGCCATGGTATCATCGTTCCCAGGGTTTCCTTTCAAAGGAGAATTCCTTCAAAGACCCTACAGGCTAGGTCAGACAAGCTGCAAAGAGCCTGGGGCAGAGCAAGAGCATAATCACCATGCATTGATTACGTCGCTACGCTCATTAAATCATTTGCAGTCCATCAAGGCATATCAAACAAAGAAGTCGAGGTTCTCTCAAGAACAAACACACATTCTATCAGCAAATGATCAAACTTGGGGTACCAAGAGAATCCATGTTTATCCTCCTATCACCACATAGTCAAATACCAAGTGTCGGGAAGTCAAAACCTTTCACAAACCAAAGTCCAATCCAAATTGGAAATTACCCAAAAAAACTAAAGTCTAATCCATAATGGCAACTACCAAAAAATAAAAGTCCACTTTGCTGGCATCTTCATAAACTGAAATCCAATCAACATTGGTACCCGGAAAGTCTCACTTTCAAAAAGGGAGATCAATCTAAAAACAACCAATAATCCTCCTGCATTACCACATGCATTACATACAATAAACAAGCATAAGTTTCCTGCTAAATCAGGAAGTTGCATATCAAAAAGCTCTCTCGCAAGAAACGAGAATATTTCATTAACATGCACCATATGCATACATAACATAATAATCTTTCCCATCAACCCTTTGATGAGGACATAACCTGATTTTTTTTCTTTTCCATCAGCCCTCTGATGATGACAACCTTTTCCATCAGCTCTCTGATCATGACAGTCTTTTCCGTCAACCCTTTGACGATGTCACTCCATAGTGAAGTTTCTTTCTGTCAACCCTTTGACGATGTTACTACATATATAATTCCTTTTCCACCAACCCTTTGACGATGACAAATACCTTTCCATCAGCCCTTTGATGATGACAATCTTTATCGTCAACATTTTGACGATGACAATTACCTTTCCATCAGCCCTCTGATGATGATGTTTTCCATCAATCCTTTGATGATGCTACTCCATAGTGAAGTTTCCTTCCGTCAACCCTTTGACGGTGACAATTACCTTTCCATCAGCCCTCTGATGATGACAGTTACCTTTCTATCAGCCCCTGATGATGACAATCTTTTCCATCAACCCTTTGACGATGACAATTACATTTCCATCATCCCTCTCTGATGATGATCTTTCCCATCAACCCTTTGATGATGATATTCTCCAATCTCATTGAAAAAAAATAAAGCCCCACAAAATATCCAATTACCCAATTGCATTGCCACATACATCATATGGATCAATTCATGCATAATTTTCCTGCCCAAAATAGGAAGATTCATCAAATACAATCATATCAATAATTAGCATACCCATGCATAACACTCCCATAAAATGGGAATTTCATAAAAAATGAACTAAATTATTCGCATTCCTATATACACATCCTAAATATCCCCAACAATTGCATACTTATATATATCTCATGCATCATTCCACACATGGTACTTCCATCCAAAGTGGAACATTATACAAAAACATACATAACGCGGTTCAGGATCCAGGGTCATTCATATGTATCTCGGACTTTCCTCATTTAAGGTCATTAAAGTTATTACCCTGCATGTGCTCGTGGAATTATTTCCCAGCCAGTCATTCTTTAACTTTATGATTGATAATGATATTCCTCAGCATCTTTGTTATCATTGCTCCCCAAGCAAAGGTTACCCTAAAAAGTCTCTTATGAGCATTTCCCTTGCAGAGCATTGCCATTAAATCTCCTCCAAAGGGAGTCTTTTTCTGAATCATATCCCCAACAGACGTACATATAAGATACTGCTTCATTAATTTGAACAATCTTATTTGTTCTTAGAGATACTGCTCTGTTATCCTCGGAGAGTCTTAGATACAATTAAGGTATCATTCCATGTGTTGGAATATCTTGATTATATCGTATAAGATGTTTCTTCATTGATTCAAAGAATCTTGTTTATCTGTTTGAGATACTGCTTCATTTATCTGAAGAATCTCATTTATCTGTTTGAGGTACTGCTTCATTTATCTGAAGAATCTCATTTATTCTCAGAGATACTGCTTCAGTATCCTCGGAGAGTCTTAGATTCAATTAAGGTACCATTCCTCTGTTGGAATATCTTGATTAGATCATATAAGATGTTGCTTTGCTGATACAGAGAATCTCATCCATCTGTTTGAGATACTGCTTCATTAATTTGAAGAATCTCATTTGTTTAGAGATACTGCTCTAGTATCCTCGGAGAGTCTTAGATACAATTAAGGTATCATTCCATGTGTTGGAATATCTTGATTATATCGTATAAGATGTTGCTTCGTTGATTCAGAGAATCTTGTTTATCTGTTTGAGACACTGCTTCATTTATCCGAAGAATCTCATTTATCTGTTTGAGGTACTACTTAATTTATCTGAAGAATATCATTTATTCTCAAAGATATTGTTCTAGTATCCTCGAAGAGTCTTAGATTCAATTAAGGTATCGTTCCTCTATTGGAATATCTTTATTAGATCATATAAGATGTTGCTTTGTTAATACAGAGAATCACATCCATCTGTTTGAGATACTACTTCATTAATTTGAAGAATCTCATTTATTTTGAGATACTGCTCTCGTATCCTCGGAGAATCTTAGATATGATTGAGGTATCATTCCCTTGGTGGAATATCTCGATTATATCATATAAGATACTACTTCGTCGATCCTCATAGAATCTTGTGTGTTCAATTCAAGACAATGTTCTGCTAATTTTCAGAAAGTCTTAGATTCAGTCGAGGTATCATTCCATTATTGGAATATCTCGATCATGGCATCCAAGATACTGTTCTGATAATTCCCAGAAAGTCCTGATTGTTTCATCTTACCTTCTAATAACTTTTCTCACTATATATTCTCACTGCATTTTCTTTATGCATTTCTTCCTTGCATTTCAAGGGACAAAATTCAGGTATTTTCGTATTTAATCATCTCCCACCATGAATGTACAAAGACTGTTGTCATTCATACCTTCTAGTTTAAGGTAATTAAATAGGGGCAGCTGTCATACCCCAATTTTGTCCGGGCATTTTTAAAAACTTGCATATATTCGACTTTAATTTCAGTTTGCATAATTTGTATAGCAATGACATGCATTTCATCATGAATAATGCCTAAAATATCAGTCGGAATAAATTCTCGAAAATACAAACAAATTGGTTAAATCATTCCTCAGGTACGTGCAAAATCAGTGGGTAAAAAGTTTCGAAATCAAGCTTGCAGACATTAGTATTAGTAACCTATGGTTCACGTAGTTTAAGCTGGTATGCTCGTTATATTTTTTGACGACTTTTTGGGTTGCATTTTGATCCGTCTGAGCCTTTTTACCGGTCAAAATTTATTTCAAAATTAAAAGAAACGTTGTATTTTTTCAATAAGTTTATTTCGTGTTAATCATTTAGTGCATCCGATTTAGTTTTTTGAGCAAATTTTTGCTCGAATTTTATTCATAATCAATCATTTTAATTTTATTATTTTGTAAAAGTATTCAAATTAAATAAATAGAATTTTCCATGTCCTTATTTTATTTTTATCATACTCAGTTTAGAAGTTAGAATTTTTATTTGATTCAATTGATTTGAATTGTTATAAATCGATTAAATCATCTAAAAAAGGCATTATAGGTTATTTATTTATTTAATAATGTGTGATTCTTGGTGTGTTTCTTTGAATTAACCATGATCGTTAGATCAAGATTAATCAATTGCCAATGTGAGCAATCCACACTCATTTCCATTGTCCAATCAAAAATCAAGAATTTAATTATGTAGATTAATCAAGGGAATTAGGAAATTGATATCTTTTTCCCCACGCATTGTTTGAAAAATGATAGTTTGAAAAATGCAAATATCTCTATACATCCAATGTTAACATGCCACGTCCCCATTTCACACGGGATCCTCACAAAATTTTGGGATCTTATCCTCACAAAATCCACAACTCACCTAAAGAGGGCCACGCGTCCCCAACACAAAGGGGTCTCTCTTCGAAATTTATTACTCCCTCTCCCAACAGTCCATTGGAGACAGACTTTTTATAACTCTCTCTATTTTCTTGAAGAGGAAAAAAATACAAAAAAGGAGGAGAGGAAATAAAAGGGAATCCTCTTCTTCATACGGAGGGGGATCTTTTGGCTACATTGACAACCAACGAAAAAAAGGGCTTGGGAATTTTTAGACGAAATCAAAAAAAGAAAAAAGAAAGATGAACAACTGTTCATTTTCTTCGGGATGATACACCTTTCATCACCCATTTATTCTTCCTGTTATAACCTTCTCCCTCCGTCTGTGATCCTCTCACCGCCATTTTTTCGTTTCAACCACACAAATCTTCCGCCGGATCTCGTTCACCCCACACGACCTTCTCTTCACCATTATCAAAATGATTCATCATCTCCTTCTTCTTCACACCGTCCTCCGTCACAACAACAAACCATCCTCTCCACAACTACAAAACCCAACAACTCTCCCTCGATCTCATCTCCGACGAACACCAACAAGCGTTGCGAAACCCCCAAACGCACACCACTTCTTCTTCTTTGGCCGCGAACGACTCTACGCTTCACGTTCCCTCCTCCACAACATCTTCCATGCTCATCCTTCAAACCACCACTAAACCACATCTATTTTTCACCTAAACAGAACCATTGTAATAACATGTAACCTTACCTCTCTAACCGCAACTCGTATTTCCTCTACCATGAACATCATAATCAGACATCATCGTCATCACAGCCGATGAGTTGCTCACAATTCAAGAGAACTCTTTATGCAATTGTTCCGATAACATGATTCCGACTTTGTTTACTTCCAACCGATGGCGGTTCTCACGAAGAGTAAGACTTTTTAGCGAGTCATTTCATTCCATCACATGTACTGAATGTGTTCCTTCGACAATGACGATTGCATTCAACAATATCACTGCAGAATTTCTTGGCATTTGGTAATGATTTTGGATGGATTTTCATTCCTTGCGATTACTGCATCATTTTTGGGTGTTGTTTGTTTTGAGTTTAAATTAGAGATGTAAATTTTAGATTTGTTTTGATAACGCACTTGTTTTATTATTGTTTATGTTTATGGATAATCAATTTGTATTGTGTGATGACTTTGTGAAACCATGAGAGAGTCAAAGAGAGGGATAAGATAAAGGGTGAATGTTTGATATCTACTTCTTTTCTTCCTGCGGAGTATCATGATCCATTCTTGCTTGCTTCTAGTTGTTTTGGCCACGTCTCTTCATTGTTTATATGTTAATAGATGAGTTTTGTGAAGAGTAAGAATAATAAGAGGGGAAGTGAAGGATGTAATTGTTTCCTCTAATTTTCTTTCGTATGGCTTTGGTTAATTTTTTAGCTACTGTATTTCACTTTCTTTCAAGATTTTGGTCGCCACATGTAGCTATATGTTTGGATATTTTATCACTTGAAGAGTCAAATGAGTATAACTATTGCTTATTGATTGTTATTATTCCCCTCTTAATTGATTAAGCTATGTTTAGGGATAATTGATTTGTTTAAGATTTTGTTGCCCAGACCCATGAAACTGTGTGGAGAGATTCATGGGATTCATATTTAGTGTGTTTAATTTTCAAAAATAATAAATGAGTAAATTATTGAAAAAATCAAATTCATTACTATCCTAAAAAACGGGTCGGTTCCCACTTTCATGTTTGTCTTTTTACTATTTAATATATGATTTAATTAGAATTGTTGAGTTTTTTTTAGAATTGGGCTTGTGTGCTTTGGGCCCATGCTGATTTATTGGTTCTTACACCTTATGTCTAAGCACAAACTCTTATATGACCTTTTTTATCTTATTTTTCAAAAGTATTAGTTAATTGACTGATTAAATTATTAGTTAATTAGATTAATTAATTGTTGCTTTTCGATGACTCGATTTTATGGTATTTAGCCAATCAATGTCTATTCATGATCATTTCATACACATAAATAATAATATTCAATTTCACTCACATATATTACTGATTCAAATAAACTTCTAAAAAAAAACTGCCCCAACACCAAGTATTTCTATCTAAATTCGATTAACTGTGCAAATTCAAATCATTTTTCAAACCAATATAACTTCTAAAGAATATTCTTTTATAATTTAAACTTGGGATGAAAAAGAGTATAGGAGGTGTTCGCT
Source organism: Lathyrus oleraceus (assembly GCF_024323335.1). Classification (NCBI taxonomy): domain Eukaryota; kingdom Viridiplantae; phylum Streptophyta; class Magnoliopsida; order Fabales; family Fabaceae; genus Lathyrus; species Lathyrus oleraceus. The sequence continues at coordinate 271,195,716 of NC_066582.1, forward strand.
TCACTATCTTCTACTTACTCGAATGATTGGCGTTTGTCATATTGCTTGAATTCATGTCGCCCGATTAAAACCTTACCAAATTCGAATTCAAATCATTTCTTTTAAATTAACATAATTTCTAAGAACATTTTTATAATTTAAACTTTGGATGAAAAAGAGTATAAGAGGCGTTCGCTTCACTAGCTCTCGAGTATTCAAATGATTGGCACTCGCCACATTGCTCGAATTCTTGTCGCCCGATTAAAACACTCTAAATAAACTTGGATAAAGAAATAGGTGGTGCACGCCTCATTATTCCTCGAGTATGAAAGTGGAAGGCGCACGCCTCACTACCATGCATATTCGGTTTCCGCAAATAATTTTCAATAATAATTTGAATGAAGAGGGAGTAGAAGGCGTTCACCTTATTATTTCTTGAATAATTGAACGATTGGTGTGCACCATATTGCTCAGTTTTTTGTCGTTCTTCTAAAAAATACCAAATACATTAAACTAAAATTCTCGCCCCCGTGAGATTGATAACTTAACTCTTTTTAGAAAGAACATTGCTTAATCATTTCTAGTGCGAACACAAATTAGCGTTTAAGTCTCCACCGCGAGCATGCAAGCCAACATTTAACCGCTAGGATGCGATCTAAACACTTGTTCATTAAAACACATTCAACTTATCAAAACTTTTTCCTCTCCCCCGTGCGATCGAAACTCTTTTAAAAAAGAACACTCTTTAATCCCTTCTAACGCGTACAACAAACTAGTGCTTAAGCATCCGCCGGGTGTAGAAAATCCTATGTTTAGCCTTTAGAACGCGATCTAAACAGTCGTTCATTAGAAGACACCAACCAACCTGTAGAAATATATAAAATTTTATATATATTTGTAAAGAATACATAAGAGGTATTTATAGACTATAAATCTATCTAAATAAGGGAAGGGTAATTATTCTCCTTATAACTTATAAATGCTAATCAAGTCATAATGAGATGTACAGGACAGTAACTCATAATGAGTTGTATGATATTCGACATATTCTAATAATAATAATACTAATATTACAACACTCCCCCTCAAGTTGGGGAATGGATATCTATCATCCCCAGCTTGCACGTAAGATCTCAAAACCGCTCCAAGGGAAGTCCTTTGGTGAGCACATCAGCTAGCTGAAGTCCTGATGGGACATACTGTGTAGAAATAAGACCACTATCCAATTTCTCATTGATGAAGTGCCGGCCTATCTATATATGCTTTGTTCTATCGTGTTGGACCGGATTGTGAGCAATACTAATGGCAGACTTATTATCGCAGAAAAGTCTCATAGGAGCTTCATACTTTATTTTCAAGTCATCTAGAATGATCTTCATCCACAACAGTTCACATACTCCTTGAGCCATGGCTCTAAATTCCGCCTCTGCACTTGATCTGGCAACTACATTCTGTTTCTTGCTCCTCCATGTCACTAAATTTCCACCTAGGAACATACAATATCCAGTGGTGGATCTTCTGTCAATAATCGACCCTGCATAATCTGCATCAGTATAAACCTCTATAGACAACTGCTCACTTTTCTTGAACAGTAGTCCTCTTCCTGGGCTCATCTTTAGATACTGTAAGATTCTATCCACTGCCTGTAAGTGCCTCTCCTGAGGGTCGTGCATGAATTGACAGACAACACTAACCGGATAAGCTATGTCAAGCCTGGTGTGAGATAGATAAATGAGCTTTCCCACAAGTCTCACTATTGAGCTTTATCAACCCTTGGGCTTTCCTCATCACTCCCAATCCTGTGGTTTTGATCTATAGGCACTCTGGTGGGTTTACAACCTAACTTGCCAGTCTCTTTGAGAAGTTCAAGGACATATTTTCTCTGAGAAATGAAAATGCCTTGTTTTGAGTATGCTACCTCCATACCTAGGAAATATTTCAACTTTCCAAGGTCCTTCATTTCAAACTGAGTTGCCAACTCCTTCCTCAAGTTCTTCTTCTCAAATTCATCATTGCCTGCTATGATCATATCGTCTGCGTAGACTAACAAAAGAGTGAGTTTACCATTTTGAGCATGCTTTATAAAGAGAGTATGATCACCTTAGCTTTGTTTATAACCCAAGGACACCATAACATGAGTGAGCCTCCCTAACCAAGTCCAGGGAGATTGCTTGAGCCCATATATGGCCTTTTTGAACCTACAAACCTTATTACTTCCTGAAGTAGGGTCATATCCGGGTGGGATCTCCATATACACCTCTTCCTCCAAATCTCCATGCAAGAAAGCATTTTTCACATCAAACAGTTGCAACTCCCAATCAAAGTGAGCTGCCAAGGAAAGAATGATTCTTACGGTGTTCATTTTTGCTACTGGAGCAAATGTTTCTTCATAATCAATTCCATAGGTCTGGGTGTATCCCTTTGCAACTAGCCTCGCCTTATATCTGTCGAGTATGCCGTCAGATCGGTATTTTACTGTATATATATCCACCTGCAGCCTACTGGCCTCTTGTTATTTGGCTTCTCAATAATATCCCAAGTCCCATTTTTCTCTAGTGCATGAATCTCTTCATTCATGGCTTGAATCTAGTTCTTACCCTTTAATGCTTCTTGTACTGATGCAGAGACTCTAATAGAGTCAATAGCTGAAATAAAACTCTGATGCTGCACATAAAGCTTTTCAGTAGACATAAACTGGGATATATGGTATTTGGTACAAGACCTTTTTTCTTTTCTCAAAGCAATAGGTAGGTCATCAAGGTTTGGCTCACAAGAATTACTAGGATCAGGGTTAGGAACACTTACCTCAGGTTTAGACGATTGGACATGTTGGGGAAGAACGAGTTTACCTTTCCACCTTTTTCGCTGGAACTGGAACTTGTATCTGTCAACATTATTATGCACCGGTATTGGTACATCACCACCATCCTCATTAGGCATCAAGGGCTCCTGTGTTACAGGAGTAACAGGAATAACAAACAACTCATGAGACGGTTCTAGGTCCTGTAATAGAGGAATAACTAGAAGGACTGACAACTCTGAAGACTCAGCTTCTTGATTATTCTCCCCCTGAAGCTGAGGACTGGGATAAAAAGACTCAGATTCCTGAAAAGTAACATCCATGGATATATAGACACGACGACTAGGAGGATGATAACACTTGTACCCCTTCTTATCTGAAGCATTTCCTATGAAGATACATTTAATAGCCCAAGGATCTAACTTACCCCAATGAGAACCATGAACATGGACAAAGGCAGAACAACCAAAGACACGATTCTGAAGACTTGACATAATGGGCACGGACGAAAAGAATCGAGTTAGGACCTGCGCAGGACTAACACCAGATAACACCCTAGAAGGTAACCTATTGATTAAATAAGCAGAGGTCAAGACAACTTCCCCCCAATGAAATTTAGGAACATTCATTTGAAAGCGTAATGCTCAGGTGATTTCAAGAAGATGACGATTTTTTTATTTCAGCAACCCCATTTTGTTGTGGAGTGTCAACACAAGTCAACTCATGGACAACACCATTAGTTTTGAGAAAATTGTGAAAATTTTGGTTTACATACTCCTTACCATTGTCTGATCGTAACCTTTTAATAGGTTTCCCAAATCGTGTTTTAACCATTTGAAAAAATTTAACAAACAATTGATACACTTCAGACTTATCTTTCATAAGAAAAACCCATGTAACCTGAGTACAGTCATCAATAAAAGTAACATACCATTTTGCACCAAAAATATTGGAAATGGATGACGGCCCCCATACATCAGAATGAACAAGATCAAAGGGTTCGACACTCCTAGTATCACTAGGGGAATATGTTGCTCGATGGGATTTGGCAAACTGGCACACATCACAATGAAAGGAATCAACAGACACTTTGGTAAATAATTAAGGGAATAGAGAGATGAGCATGCGGAAAGGAGGATGTCCAAGACGCCTGTGTTGGAGCCATATTTGAGTATTTGCCCATGACTCTGAACCAACCCGATGACACTTTCTTTCCTTATGAGGCAGACAATATAACCCATTCTGTTCCTTAGCAATTCCAATCGTCTTCCTTGTGGCAAGGTCCTGAAAAACACAATGAGAATGAAAAAAGGTTACAACACAGTTCAAGTCTTTAGTGAGTTTATGGATGGACAAAAGATTGATAGAAAGCTTAGGGACATGAAGCACATGATTTAGGTGGAGAGATGGGCTTAGGCGGATGTTACCAGATCTGACAATCGGGGTTTGGGCCCCATTTGCAACGGTAATATGACGTTTATTAGGTAAAGGTGAATAAGAAGAGAGATATGACATATATGGAGTCATGTGATCAGTTGCACCAGAGTCAATAATCCAGATATCTTTAGAACAAAAGGCATTTAGAGCTAAGAAGCTAGAGTTCTTACCAGTCATGGTCAGAGAACTAGTGTTAGAGAACTTACTTAAGGAGTCCATAAAGAGAAACAAACCGTCTCGAGCCAGGAGAGGATCGAGATCTACTGTTAGGAGAGGATCAAAGGGCTTCCAATGAGAAACACCAACAAAGATGACAACCAAACAATCAAGAAATAGCAAGAAAATTGTCCTGTAAAAACAGCAATGAAGGTGAAACCGTCCGGATCTGCAACGGCGGTTGAGCGATGCACGACGGTTGCAATGACATCGAGATCACTGGGGTTCCAAGAGAAAAGGAACCTTGACCAAGAAAAAGGGCCGTAATAAGAACGGCTAGTGTTTTGAGCGCGGAAGCAGATTCCCTAGAATCGGGTGCTCTGATACCATGTAGAAATATGTAAAATTTTATATATCTTTGTAAAGAATACATAAGAGGTATTTATAGGCTATAAATCTATTTAAATAGGGAAGGGTAATTATTCTCCTTATAACCTATAAATGCTAATCAAGTCATAATGAGCTATACAGGACAACAACTCATAATGATCTGTATGATATTCAACATATTCTAATAATAATACTAATATTACAACACAACCGTAGTTCCCCGAACTACGAATGCTCTGACTTCCTTATTGCACCATAAGGATACGTAGGCTCGAGATTGCGAGATCTTGGCGAGCACAATAATAAAAAACCTCCCTTTTTCCCCTTCTGAGGTTTCCATCCATCTCTCTTTTCAATATTTTCATCACTCGAAAAAAAAAACAACATAAGCTAACATTCAAATCATAAATTCAACTAAAAGGTTTCCGTTGAGTACAACTGACATGAGGGGTGATAATACCTTCCCCTTGCATAATCGACTCCCGAACCCGAATATGGTTGTGACGACCATTATTCTGTTTTTAAAGGTTTTATCGATACTTTCCTATTCCTTCATTGGGATAAATAAAGTCCAGTGGCGACTCTGTTCAAACTAAATTTTTTCGGCGACCATCGCGAGGGATCGTATTTTTCGAAATGCGACAATAATTCAAAGGATGACAACTTCCTTAGCTCTTTCAAATCAGGACATCTGAAACTGTACTTCTTAGTGTTCCTTCGTCCATAATCCATGGTCTGAAAATATTTGCAAATAAGACCTTAGTTTCCTTGAAATTTACTTTCTGTGATGTATGTTATGATTCACATATATGCATGAAGCAACAATCACACACAAGGGATCACACACAAGGCAAACACAAACAAAGGTCAAGGGATGGATCAAATCATCATCAAGATCAATCATACATTTTGGTGGATTATGTTTTTCACCTTATCAACACCCACGTTCCATTGATATTGACAAGACTTGATCGGATCAACCAAGAATCAAAGGGTTTGTTATAGGTCACGAGCATGGAGTCGAGTTCAGAACCATCCCAAAGGAGTGTACTAAGGGTAAAAACATGTAGATCATGTTCTATAAAAGTGCCCAGAGTCTTAATCCCATCTATCGGATATTATAGGTTAGGATGACTGACTCATCAACCCATAATATTCTCAAGAGAAACTCGTCAGAGTGTAGTATCGCGTAACAACTGTTATCAAGTCTACACTTGAACGGTCTCTTCACTACGTCTTAAATAGGCCAAATTGGGTTAAATGTTCTACGATCATCAGCTACTCGGACCCCAGATTTAGAGAAAGTAATATCTATCCACAAATAACTTGCGTGACATCAGTAATTCCAAAGAGGTCTCCACTGAATAGATGAGTCTCAAGTCAACTTGTTAATGACTACTACATACAAGTTGAGCATGAGTATACCATCCTCCTATCTTAATTGCACTCAAGTTTGGGTTAGAACTTATCTCACTACTCAGAGATCACCAAGCACAACAAACAAATTTTATCACACAAATAAAATATACAAATATATACACATAAAAAGTAGGCTAAACCCACTGAGGACTACTCCCCCGCAGAGTTGCCACTTAATTTCTGTAGCGGTAAATTCATGACCATCAAGCTATGGATAAGCTTGACGTCAATAAAACCAGAGTCGCCACCATGCTTTTATTGTTTCCAAAGGAAAAGGGCAAAAGTACAAACAAAACCCAAAGATAAGAAGTTTTCAAATAAAAACTAATAAAATGTCAGAGATTATAGGTAAGGGGGTTGGTTACACTGAGGAAAGGTGTTAGCACCCAAAGTGTCCTAGGTACTCCTAGAGAGCCCTTTTTATGTGTGCATATATTTTTTTGGTATAAATGATGTTTGATAAAAAATAGAGTGTGGGGGATGAGAAAAGAATTCATTGATTATATTTTTGTGTTTGACAAGACCTTCGGTCTTGTGCCTACGTACCAACATAAAAATGAGGGATCAAAACCTCGTAGTTCATGGTAAAAATTTCAAAGAAGTGGGTGAGTTGATTTTAACAAAAGTTTAAATAAAAAGGAAGAAAAAGGCCAAAGGTTTGAATGGGGTTGTTAATTCTTTTTGTCTTTTGAAATTAAGTTAATATGGTTAAGTTCATTCACAAGTTTGATTAAGAAAAGATTTTTAAAATTCATTGGCATAAGGCCAAAGTTTCTAATTATTAAAACATGTCTAAGTTTGAAATCACAAGTAAAGAAAGTTTTTTGAAAGGAGGGAGAAATTTTGAAATTTAAGAAGGGGGAGGAGATGAAGAGACTACCTTAAGCAAAAATTTAAAAGTTAAAAGTTGAAAAGATCTGACTAATGGGATGCAATCCAACAGACAAGAATGTCATACAGAAACCCATTTTCCTTTGGACTTTGATTAAGCAATAAGCAATAAGCAATGAGCAATATCCAGACATCATAAAGATCAAGGCATCAAATAAAGATAGCCACATCCAAGCAAGCATTCCAATAGCTAGCAGTCTTCATTGTTTTCCAATGTATCAGATGAAATATTCCTTGATCAACTCAGAACAAAACATCAGACAAAGATCATAACAAAGTAACAATTAGGCACATAGACAAAATAGCAGATGAAGCAAAGAGATCCAAAGTTTGGCATCAGATGAAAGTCACTTGTCAAGAATAGCTCAGTCTCAGATTTTGGAATTGGCCAAGTCCTTTAGCATAGGGAAAGTTGCCTAACTCTAAGTCCAAAGCACAAATCAAGTCCCAACAGTCCACCAAATGTTTTTTTAGGGTTTTTGTAGTTATTATGTGTTTTAAAGTCCTAAGACCATAAACAAAATCAAAACACGCAAGCCAATACATACAATCACAAGATATGGCTCAAATGGTCAAAGTGAAAATGGACTGAATCATAAACAAATTATATGAAATGTAAATGGCAAAGAATGATAAATGACTAAAATTTAAATTGTATAAAGTAAATGACTTGAAAGTAAAAACATAATTAATAAGAGTTAGTCAAATGTTAGTGTTGAGTTTTAATTGATTAAGTCATTCTTTGGAGAATACTTAACCATTCATTCACAAGTATGGATCCTTAAACCAAGACATCTTCCATGAGAAAGGCTCCAACTTGGATAATTCAACAAGTATGCCATTAGCTCCCATGAAAGGAAAGAAGGTCAAGTCTCCACACAATACCATGAAGAATGGGAGACTTACAATCTAACTTACTAGAATGATATGCCTTTAGGGTCAAATTTAGCTCTATGTTAAGCAATCGTAATTGGATTTATGTAGAAGTCACAACTATTTGAGGTCGGACAATAAAAATATAGGTGTTAATGCATGTTAGAGATTTGGTACAAAGAACCAAACTCCTAAAACATACCACACACTAAAAGAAAAAAAATGGGAGGGACCTATCTCATTCATACTTATATTGATTCATCTGACACAAGGTCATTGATGAATCAATTAGCATTTAGACATTAGAGATTTCATTATTCAAATGAGGGAATGGGAAAGAATAGGGATGAAGATGAAAAGGGAAAGGGAAGTATAAATACAAATTGATCATGAGAGGAATTTCATCTGATCAAAATCATACATTCATTTTGGGAGATGAAATGTATATTTCATCAATTCCCTAAATCTAATGGTTTTGATCCAACAAAAGTCAAATCAACCATGACCCTACCCAAACAGAAAGTCAAACATCACAAGACCATAAAAATGGCTCAACATAAATTTCAAACATTTAATCAATTAAAAATCAATTTAAAAATGAATTAAAATACATTTTAATTTGGTTAAAACCTCAAATCCCTTCAAAACACCAAATACATGGCCAAGGGATTTATCCTAGGTCAAACAAGGTCAAAGGACCTTAGACAAAAAAATTCATGATTTTTAAAAAGTCAGAAGTATTTTTAAACAATTAAAAATATGCACAAAAACACTTACTTCATGAAAAATACCAAAATAAATCCAAAAAATAATTTTAATTCAGAATATGAAAGAGATTTTTTTTTTTTTTGTGAAAGTCCGATATTTTTTGGATTAAAAATGGGTTTATTATGAATTAAACAAAATAAGGTAAATAAATGAAAAATAACAAAATAACAAAAATCAAGGGCCATCGGATCTCCCTCATTAATTGAGGTGGCAGATCTGATGGCCAAGCGTGCGCGTTCCACAAACACCTCAGTCAACTGCACCACACGCATGGTAATCAAAAGGAAAGGTCAGGATTAAAACATTTTGAATGGATCAAAGGGTTGGGAACACGCCAACATACCACCAGAGCTAGGGCTCCGGTCATCTTCTCCGGTGGACCTCAACAGACTAAATGACCACCAACCATCACCAAAATGAAAAACAAGGATATGATTTTAAAGAAAGAATGCTCAGGAGCTCGAATTTGGCCTTAATTTCTTCCAATTCCAAGTAAAATGAAAGATACATGGATTTGAATTTTGAGGATCATGAACTGATTTGCTTCATTTTGACCTCAAAGCAACTCAATCTTGTTGCCTACATTGGTAGGAATTCAGTAAACCAGCAATCAATCAAAATATATGAGAAATGAGGGAGAATCAAATAAGAGAAATTTCTGAAATCTCGCCTTCGGGGAGCTTCAAATCAACTTGATCTTGTTTCCAATTTGGCTTGGCTTGACTCTAGGAGCTTGCAGGAAGTGAAATTGATCAAAGAGAGGCTTAGATTCTTGGAGTTTCAATCTCAAAACAGAAGGAGATTTGAAACTCAATTTCAAGTGAAATCTTCAAGTTTATCCTTTAATGGAGGTTAGGGAAGCAATGGTTCAAAGCTTGGGCAAGCAGGGTCATCATTCTGATCACCTAGGACTTGTATTATAGGGCTTTGCATTGCTTTTCAAACACTTGAAAATTTGGCCAAAATTAGAAAGGTTAGTGCATGCTTGCATGGGCGTGTGATAGGCCTATGAGATGATTGGAATAGGTACACAAATGATCATGAATGATGTTGAAAGCTTAACATGAGGCCATGCAATTATACTTGAGAAATGATCATGTGATTCATCCAAATGGGATCATGAAGAGTAACCATGCTCAAGTCATTCAAATCTTGTCCAAATGAGGTGATATTGGCATTTTTGGAAAGGTTACAACAAGGGGAACAACTTTGATGTTGAACACTTTTCCATTTTAAGCATGGATCATGATGAATTTTGAGGTGGAAGTTTGAGAAATCAAACATAATTGAAATTTTTATAAGTACCAAGTCAAATATCCACTTCTTCCACCTTGAATAACTTTTGCTATGAGTTTCAAATGGAAATGATTCCTTCATCAAAGTTGTATATCTTTAAATTCTATTCAATTTGGTCATACATTTGACCTAATTTGGAGTTTCAATCTCGAAACAGAAGGAGATTTTAAACTCGATTTCAAGTGAAATCTTCAAGTTTATCCTTTAATGGAGGTTAGGGAAGCAATGGTTTAAAGCTTGGGCAAGCAGGGTCCTCATTCTGATCACCAAGGACATGTATTTATAGGGTTTTGCATTGCTTTTCACACACTTGAATATTTGGCCAAAATTGGAAAGGTTAGTGCATGCTTGCATGCGCGTGTGATAGGCCCATGAGATTATTGGAATAGGTCCACAAATGATCATGAATGATGCTGAAAACTTAACATGAGGCCATGCAATTCTACTTGAGAAATGATCATGTGATTCATCCAAATGGGATCATGAAGAGTAACCATGTGCAAGTCATTTAAATCTTGTCCAAATGAGGTAATCTTGGAGTTTTTGGAAAGGTGACATCAAGGGGAACAAATTTGATGTTAAACACTTTTCTATTTGAAGCTTAGATCATGATGAAGTTTGAGGTGGAAGTTTGATAAATCAAACATAGTTGAAATTTTTCTAAGTACCAAGTCAAATATCCAATTCTTCCACCTTGAATATAGTTTTCTATGAGTTTCAAATGGACATTGTTCCTTCATAAAAGCTATGTCTCTTTCAATTATATTAAATTTGGTCACATTTTTACCTCATTTGGATTTGGCATGAAGGAGTTATGCATTTTAGAAGTTGAGGAAAATTGCTTGTTCAATGGTAATGGCCCAAAATGACCTATAATATTTCCTCTTGGCACATGCCTTTGCAAGTTGAATTTGACATTTCTAAAATAGTAAAAGCTGGAGAGTACATCTTGAAATTGATAATTAAACTTGGATGTTCTTCATCTCATAAAAATTGAGAAAGTTATGGTCCTTGGAAGTTGACCTCCTAACCAAGGCACAAACAAAATGACCTATAATCTTTCACCATAAAAATTTACTTTCCAATCAAAACTAGCTCTTGATGTCAACATGCAAGTTGTTTATAATGTCACAAGGAGTAACTTTGATCTTGGAATAATTTTCATATGACAAAAATTGTAGGAGATAGGGTCTAGTGAACCCCAGTTTTTACCAGTTGACTTTCTCTGGTCAACCTCTTTGAACCAACTTGAAAACTTGAAGTTCTATTGGTATTTTGGGCTCATGGAGGATCATATATGTATAAGATGTTGATGTATTGGGCCAATTGTTGAAGAAACTTGTTGAGGAAGTCACACAAGATACCCAGATGAAGTAGGGTTTCCAAGGCAAACAAGCTTCATAGTCTTGATGATTTCTTGATCCAAATGATAAATGAAGAACATGGGGATCTATATATTATGTCTAAAACAATTTTGACCCATCCCTTGATTGATCCCCTTGTACTTAGGGTCTCAAACCCTAGTTGTGATCTTGATGAGGCATTGATGGATGCACACACTACCTACAAAAGAAACAAAGTTATACATAGACATATTTTTGGTCTTTTGATTAGTAAGAAAAGAAAAATAAAGGTACGACACAATCAAATGTGCTTGGTGATATCTCCAAATGCAAACCCAATGAATGAAGGGTAAGGAGGATGCCAAGGTGTGATCCCAAAGCCAATGCATATGATGAGATAGCATGAGGGATCTTAGGGTCAAAATTGGGGTCTTGCAATCTCTATCTGGTGCCATATCAACGTTGTACTTATACTGCTTGACAAAGGCCTCGCCTAATTCATTGAAAGTACAAATGCTAGCACTATACATGCCCATATACCACCTCGGGGCAGCTCCAGTCAAACTATCTTGGAAGTAGTGAATTAGAAGATGATCGTTATCAGTTTGGGTAGACATTTTCTTAGCATACATAACAAGATGGCTTAATGGACAAGAATTCCCTTTGTACTTTTTAAACTCTTAGACCTTGAATTTCATCGGAATCTTAATGTTGGGAACCAAACTGAGTTCAACAACACTCTTTCCAAACAAATCTTTCCCTCTCAGAGTCTTCAATTCTTTGTGCAGCTCAAGGAATTGATCCTTCATCTCATCCATCTTCTCATACACGTCCGGACCTTCAGACGACTCAGAGTGGTAGATAGTCTCCTCAACACATGGCAAAGTATGAACAATAGGAGGAGGCACTGACATGACCGGGCTAGATGCTAGCAGAGAAACAAACGTGGGTGCATACCCTTCTGGCACGAAATTTGGTGGCATTCCCCAAGGGAATCCAACAGGCATAGCAGGAATGGGCTGGCTAGGAGTTGTCACAGTTATAGACGGCGAAGCAATCTCAGAAATGAGAGTACTCTGAGGATGAGGAGTTGCAGGAGATGGTGATGGTTGGTTCTGATCTGTAATTACTGATTCCATCAGCGACGTAAGTATGGAAATATCATCCTTTATCTCTCTATTCTCTTTCTCTAGATGTTTCATTCTCTTAAATTGATTAACACGAGTGATATAGCGGTGAGTCAGCTTGGCTGATGCACAGAAGAAGAACTGATAAGTCATCTGGAGGAAGAAACTTGTTATGCAAATGATGCATGAAATGCAATATTTTTTTATATTGTTTTTAATTTCAAGGAACATATCACGTCTCACTTGCAAATATTTTCAATTAGTAATAATAATTAACAATAACAATTTAATTGACCATAAAATCTCTTTTTATTCATCAAATTTGGAGGGATTACACTGAGTACAAATTCAGAAACCAAAGTACAAATACAAAAGAAAAGGAAATTATCATCCTAAGGATCCCTAGTAACTGTATCACATGATATGGAAAAAGGAGTATACTTCCTTCAGATGCGTCGAATCTCGAACTCAAATGATGTCTTCATTTGAGCTTTCTCGAGGACTAGTTGATCAACAATCTTCTTCCAAGCACCGAAAGTTGGAGGTATGCTAGAGGAAAACAAATCCTCTGGCTCTCTCTGTATCTTCACTTCATGGTCTTCAAGGATCTCAATAAGTGCATCTTTGTCTTTCGACTCAAGTTGCGACTCCTCATGCTTTCAGTCCAAAGTATGAAACCGCTTTTCCCACATATCTTTCTCTTGCTTCATCTTGGCAAGCACATCTTCAAACTCCTCTACATCTTGGTAAGGGAGAGTTAATGGCTCATCCCCAACCAAAGACATAGGTCTTTCACAAGCGTACGACATCTTCAGTTCCAAAGCTTTCTTCTTCACCCAGATAGTGTAAGCTTCCAGAGCTACACAGTTGCATGGACCAAGCTTGGATCTTCCTTTCGTATGCACATTATGCTAAACATGTATCATCCTTTTCTTCAAAAGTTGTGGATCTTTACCCTCTTGATAAAGTAGTCCTTCTAACTGAGTGTTATTAGGTTTTTCTCTCAAAGGGAACCCAAGTTAACGACGGGTAAATGTTGGGTTGTAGTTGATTCCTCCTTGTGACATTGCTTGTTCTCCAAAAAAGTAGGTGTTTGAGGCAAGTGTGAAATAAACCACTTGTACAGAAGAGGAACACACCATACAATAGTCCCACCACCTTTAGAAATCCTCAAATGCAAAGAGAAATACATGTCACCCAAGAGAGTCGGAACAGGATTCCTCATCAAGAAGATTCTAATGGCGTTAACATCAACAAAACCATAAATGTTAGGGAACAAAATTAAACCATAGATGAGCAATACAGAGATGGCTTCAAAAGCATCCACGCTACTGGCTTGGGCAAAAATAGTAGCTCTACCAATGAGGAACTCAGAAGTCAACTCAAGAATACCTCATTTCTTCATCAAATGAGCATCAATCTCAGATTTCTTCAGATGAAGAGCTTCGACTATGACCTGAGATCTGGGAATCTCCTCTAATCCACTGAAAGGCACCTTATTAGATATGGGTATACCCAAGAGATGGGCATACTCCTCCAACATAGGCACGAGCTGATAATAAGGAAAAGTGAAGCATCGATAAAGAGGGTCATAGAACTGAACCAAAACACTCAGAAGTCCTTCAACCACATCAGTAGATAACACGGGAAAAAGCTTCTGCGACGTTTCTTGAAGTCCAAAGGATCTACTACAAAGGATGACAACTTTCTTAGCTCTTTCAAATCAGGACATCTGAAACTGTACTTCTTAGTGCTCATTCGTCCATAATCCATGGTCTCAAAATATTTGCAAATAAGACCTCAGTTTCCTTGAAATTTATTCTCTATGATGAATATTATGATGCGCATGTATGCATGAATGCAAAAATCACAAACAAGGAATCACACACAAGGTAAACACAAATAAAGTTCAAGGGATGGATCAAGTCATCATCAAGATCAATCATCCATTTTGGTGGATTATGGTTTTCACCTTATCAACACCCAAGTTCCATTGATATTGATGAGACTTGATCGTATCAACCAAGAATTAAAGGGTTTATTGCGAGTCACGAGCATGAAGTCAGGTTAAGAACCATCCCAAAGGAGTGTACTAAGGATAAAAACCTGTAGATCATGTTCTATAAAAGTGCCCAGAGTCTTAATCCCATCTATCAAATATTATAGGTTAGGATGACTGACTCATCAATCCATAATATTCTCAAATGAAACTCGTCTGAGTGTAATGTCACGTAACAACTATTATCAAGTCTACACTTGAACAGTGTCTACACTAAGTCCTAGATAGGCCAAGTAGGGTTAAATGTTCTATGGTCCTTAGCTTCTCAAACCCAAAATCATAGAAAGTAATGCCTATCCACAAATAACTTGTGTGACATCAGTAACTCTAAAGAGGTCTCCACTGAGTAGATGGGTCTTAAGCCAACTTGTTAAGGACTACTCCACACAGGTTGAACATGACTATACCATCCTCCTATCTTAATTGCACTCAAGTTCGTGTTAGAACTTATCTCACCACTCAGAGATCACCGAGCATAACAGACAGATTATACCACACAAACAATATATACAAACATCAAATATACAAATATATACACATAAAAAAGTAGGCTAAACCTACTGAGGACTATTCCCCAGCAGAGTCGCCACTTAATTTCTATATCGATAAATTCATGACCATCAAGCTATGGATAAACTTGACATCAATAAAACCAGAGTCGTCACCGCGCTTTTATTGTTTCCAAAGGAAAAGGGAAAAGTATGAACAAAACCCAAAGATAAGAAGTTTTCAAATCAAAACTAAAAAAATGTCAGAGATTACAAGTAAGGGGGTTGGTTACACAGAGGGGAGATGTTAGCATCCAAAGTGTCCTAGGTACTCCTATGGATCCTTTAAGACCCCAATTTTGGCCCTAAGATCCCCCATGCAATCTCATCATATGCATTGGCATTGGGATCAAATCTTGGCATCCTCCTTACCCCTCATTCATTGGGTTTGCATTGGGAGAGGTCACCAAGCATATTTTATTGTATCATACTTTGTATTTTATCATTTTTACTAACTAAAATGCGAAAAATATGTCTTTGTATGAACTAACTCTTTTGTAGGTAGGGCATGTGCTCACCTTTGATCTATCAAGCTCACATTTAGGGTTTAAGACCCTCAAGGCAAGGAGCTCAATCAAAAATTGGTTTACTACGGCTCTAAGCATCATATATGGATCCCCATGGTCTTCACATTTTATTTTGATCAAGAAATCATCAATATTTGGGAGTTGGTTTGCCTTGGAAACCCTAATTCATCTGGGTATCTTGTGTAACTTCTTCAACAAGTTTCTTCACCAATTGATCGAATGTTTCAAGGTATACTTAAAATTCCATCATATTATGCATATATGATCCTCCATGAGTCCCAAAAGTCAAGAGAATGGCAAGCTAGAAAGTTGGTTCATGGTGGTTGACCAGATGAATTAGTCTGATCAAAACTAGGGTTCCCTAGACCCTATCTCCTACACGTTTTGTCATATGAAAGTGATTCTAACAAAAACGTTACTCTAAATGACATTCCAAACAACTTTCATGTTTAGGTCTAGAGCTATTTTTGCTTGGAAAGTCATTTCTTATGGTGAAAGATTATAGGTCATTTTGTCTAAACCCTAATTTGGAGTTCAACTTCCCAAGGCCATAACTTTCTCAATTTTTATGAGATGAAATATTTACAAGTTACACAATGAAATTCAAGATGTCTACTTCAACGTTTATGTTTATAGGAAGAGTAAAATCAACTTTTATATGCATGTGATATGAGGATACATTATAGGTCATTTTGGACCAATGCCATTGAACAAGTGATTTTCCCCAACTTCAAAAATGCATAACTCCATCATATTAAATCCAAATGAGGTAAAATTTGTGACCATTTTGAAGGAATTTGAGAGAGATACAACTTTCATGAAGGAACGTTTCTCATTTGAAGCTCACATAAAAAGTTAGCCAAGATGGAATAAGTGAACATATGGCTTGACACTTAGAATTTTTTTTGACATGTTTGATTTTCCCAATTTCCACCTCAAAATTCATCATGATCCAAGCTTCAAATGAAAAAGTGTTCAACATGAAAGTTGTTCTTGTTTATCTAACCTTTCCAAAAAGTCCAATTTCATCCCATTTGAACAAGATATGAGTGACCTGCGCATGGCTTGAACATTGGATAGTCATTTGGCATAAGTGAGCTTGAAACTTTCATACACAATTGCATGGCTTACCAATGTGACTTCATCAATGTTTGTACTTGTTTTTGGACCTGAAGAGATGATTACATGGGCCTATCACACGCCCATGCACCCATGTAATGTACATTGCTATTTTTGGATCTTCATTTCAAGTGTGCAAATATCAATACATATGGCTATAAATAGAACCCCTTGCCATCAAAATGAAGGACCATGCGCGCTAGATTTGATTCCCAACCTTCAAACCCTCTCATTCAAAGGATAATCTTAAGAATTTCCATTGGAAATTGAGTTTCAATTTCCACTGTTTTGAGATTCAAAACTCCAAGAGTCATGTGCCTTTTGTTCATCCAATTCCACTCCATCAATTGTCCTGAGCAAGATCAATAGCAAGCAAGAGCAAGATCGATTGAATACAAAGTTGCATTGAAGGTATTTTCCAGAAATTTTCATCTCTTCGATTCTCACTCAATTCTCCATAATTCTTCTTGATCTTTGGTTATCTGAAGTCCTACCAATGTAGGCAACAAGATTGAGTTGCTTTGAGGTCAAATCGAAGCAACTCAGATCATACACCTCAAAATTTAACTCCATGTATCTTTCAATATACTTAGAGTTAGGAGAAATTGAGGCCAGATTCGAGATCCTAAGCATTTTTACTTTAAATTCATGTCCTTCTTTTTAATTTAGGTGATGGTTGTGAATGAACCAGTCCGGTGAAGCTCACCGGAGAAGGAGACCAGAGCTTTGGCTTCGGCAGTGTGCAGGTACTCATTTGAACCACATGATCCATTTCAAATGTTTTAATCTCGTGCCTTGGTTTTGCATACCAACCCTGCAGCGCTTTGACTTGGGTCCACCATGGAACGCGTGCTAGGAGCCACTTGATCTGCCACCTCAATTAATGAGGGAGATCAAGTGGTCCGCGTTTTTTTTTCTATTTTCTGATTTTCATTTTATTTGGTTTATTCGCTAAAAAAAATTAAATAAATTCCTCTTTCATTTTCTGAATTAAAATTATTTTTTGGATCATTATTAATATTTTTCATGATTTCATTGTTTTTGTGAATATTTTTAATTGTTTAAAAATAATTTTAAGTTTCAAAAATTAATGAAATTTTTTCTCCAAGGTCCTTTGACCTTGTTTGACCTATGATAAATCTCATGCCCATTTATTTGGTGTTTTGATGAGGTTATAGGATTTTGACCAACCATAATTTAATTTAATGCATTATTTAATTGATTTTAATTGTTTAAATGCAAAATAAATTGTGTTGAGCTTTTGATATTGACTTGTTGAGTTTGACTTATGTTGTTGGGCCTTGGGCAAGGTTGATTTGACTTTGTTGAGTTAAAATAATTGGATTTAGGGGATTGATGAAATGTACATTTCATCTACCGAAATGAATGAATGATTTTAATTTGATAAAAGTCCTCCTTTGACCAATTTGTGTTGATTCCGTTTCCCCTCCCTCTTCATCTCAATCCCATTCTCTTCTCATTCATTTCATGGACCTGTGATGTCTCTATATCCTAAGGCTGGTTGATTGTAAAATCAACATAAGTGTGGATGAGATTAGGTCCACCCCTTTTGCATATTCTTTTAAGTGTGGTATGTTTTAGGAGTATGGTTCATAATACCATATCTCTAACATGCATTAACACTAAAATTTCTATTGTCCGACCTCAAATAGTTGTGACTTCTACATAAGTCCAATTACGATTGCTTAACATAGCGCTAAATTATTGACACAAAAGGTATAGCATTCTAGTAAGTGAGATTGTTAGTCTCTCCTCTTTCATGGTATTATGTGGAAACTTGGCCTTTTTTCCTTCCTTTGGAAGATGTCTTGATTCAAGGATCAATGCTATTAAATAGTGGGTTAAGTGTTCTCCAAAGAATGACTTAAACAAAATAAAGCAAAAGAAATACTAACTTCTAATCAACTAGTAACTAACATTTAATTTCAAGTCAATTACTTTTATGCACTTTAATTTTAAGTCTTTATTCATTTGCCATTATTCATATCATTCAACTTGTTTACTTTAATATCATTTTCACTTTGCTCACTTGAGTCATGCTTTGTGAATATATTGTGATTGTATATACTTGTTTGTGTTTATGGTCTTTTGACCTTAACGTACATAATAACAACAGAAACCCTAAAAGACATTTGTGTGGACTGTTGGATTTGATCTGAGACATTGGACTTAGAATTAGGCAACACTCCCTATGCAAAAGGACTTGGCCAATGCCAACTTTCATGAAACCAAGTGCTTGTGATCTGAGACTTCATCTGAAGCAAGTATTGTGATCCCATCTGAGTTAATCTGCTACATGGTCTTATTGAAGATATTACTTTGAACTTGTGCCTAGTGCCTATCTTTGAGTTCATCTGATACGTGGAAGATTATGAAGAAGATCTTGGAATTACTAAGCTTGGATGTGGCTATCTTTATTTGATGCCTTGCTTTTCACCTTGCTATTTGTGTATTGGTATTGCTTGATTCTAAAGTCCAAGGGAATTTTGGGTTTTTATATGACATTCTTGTCTATTGGATTTCAGCCCATTGGTTAGATCCTTTCAACTCTTAACTTTTAAATTTTTACTTAGGATTAGTCTCTTCATCTCTTCCCCACTTCTTTAATTTTAAATCTCTCTCCTCTTTCAAATTCTTATTTATTTGTAATTTCTAAACTTATACCATATTGCAAATTAGAAACTTTGACCTTATGCCTGTAAGACCCCAATTTTGACCCTAAGATCCCTCATGGCATCATAACATTGCATTTGCATTTGCCTCAAGGATCATAAGCATCTTGGCTCCTTACCTTTTGGGTGGGGATCTCTTATGAGTTGGTTTGAGATCACCAAGCATGCTTGAATTGTATATTATTGCTTTTATCATTTTATTTACTAACCAAAAGCACACAAATATGTCACTAACATCTCTTGTTTGTAGCTTGAGCAGTCACAAGGTCCAAAGCCTCTAGGAGATCCTATGTGCATTGATAGGGCCAAGTGAAGATGAAAGCAAGAATGGAAATGGTTCCCAAAGCTCTCATCCATCAAATATGACTCCCAAGTATCTCAATTCATCATTTTGATTAAAGCAAATCAAAGGGCTTGAGGCTTGTTTCCCAAGGAAACCCTAATTCATCTACTCATCAACTGTGCCTTGCTCATGAAGCAACCTCAACCCATGATCAAATAAAATCAATGGAAGTTCTTTCATTTATCATTTCATGCATATTTGAACTTATTTGAGTGTCCTCAATCATCAATTCATCAAGATATGAGGTGTGGACTTGAGAAGTTGATTAGTTAATTCATCTGACTATTTTGAAATACACTGAGACCTAAATTTTGATGTGTTTGTCAAATGGAGATGACCCCAAGATAAAACATGTTCTTAAGGACCATATAAACAACTTTCATGTTCATCCAAAATTGATTTGAAGCTTGGAAGGTCATCATTCATTCCAAGATATTATTGGTCATTTTGACTAAAACCCTAATTTTGGGTCAACTTCCCAAGGACATAACTCCTTCATTTTTCATGATTTTGAGATGGGATCAAATGAGTTGGAAAGCTTAAGATGCCTACTTCAAATATTATGTTGAACAAAATTTCAAAATCTCAAAATAAATACATGTGATAATGCAAAACATTATAGGTCACTTTGGACCAAATGCATTGAAATGTGAAAAAGTCCAACTTCAAGTGCCCATAACTTCTTCATCAAAAGTCCAAATGATGCAAAATTTTAAGTCCAAATTGATTGTCTTGAAAAGATCTACAACTTTGATGTTGAAGATTTTGTCATTTGGAGCTTGCATCATTGAGACAGAAGGGCTTGAACTTTGGTCAATTTTGAAAAATCTCACATATGCATGTTTTGCACCCTACACTTCATGGCCAATTTTCATCAATTTCCAAGGCCCAAATGGAGTTTTGATGACTACACTCATAAGAGTCTCTCTTGAAAATATTTTTGGAATACGAGTAGTCGTTTCTCCGATAATATCCGAAAGATGGGATGATGACTATGGGAACCTCTTGTAGAACATGTTTGGCAGGTTTAAGCCCTAGTACACTCCCTTTGGGTGGTTCTTAACCGAGACTCCATGCTCGTGACTTGCAACAAACCCTTGATTCATGGTTGATTTATTCCTGTATCCTTAATATCAATGGAACTTGGGCGTTGATAAGGTGTAAACCATAATCCACCAAAATGGATGATTGATATTAAGGATGACATGATCCATCCCATGACCTTTGTTTGGTGTGCTTTGCTTGATCCTTGAGTGTGATTGTTGCATCCATGCATTCATGCACCCATTCACATCCATATCATCAACAATGAAAAAAATTTCAAGGAACTTAAGAGGTTTATTTGCAAATTTTCAGACATGGAAAGACAAAGAAGGAATACGAAGAAGTACAGTTTCAGAAAACCTGACTTGAAAGAGCTAAGGAATTTGACATCCTATGTATTAGATCTCATGGGTTTCAAGGCTCGTTATGGGAAGCTTCTATCTATTCTGACTACTCAAGTGGACGAAGGATTGATGAGTGTATTGGTGCAGTTCTATGATCCCTTGTACCGTTGCTTCACATTTCCGGATTTTCAGCTTTTGCCCACGCTTGAGGAGTATGCCTACCTTGTGGGTATACCTATTCTAGACCAGTTGTTGTTCAGTGGCTTAGAGAGTGTTCCTACTTCTCAAGAGATAGCTAATATGTTGCATATAGAAGAATCTTTGGTTGGTGCTCATATGACTACCAAAGGTGGAATTCAAGGTCTCCCTTCTAAGTTCCTCATTGCTCAAGCTGCTATGTATGGGAAGGCCATGAGTGAGGACGCCTTTGAGGCCATATTTGTACTTCTTATCTATGGGCTAGTGTTATTCCCCAACATCGACAAGTTTGTGGATGGAACTCTATAAGGATTTTCTCTACTCTTAATCCCGTTCTGACTATGTTGGGTGACACTTACTTTTATTTGCATATGAGGAATGCAAAGGGTGGTGGTACCATTGTGTGTTGTTTGCCTCTATTGTACAAGTGGTTTATTTCGCACTTGCCGCAGACGGTCGCCTTCAAAGAGAACAAAGGATGTCTACGGTGGTCCACGAGACTTATGTCCCTCACTAATGATGATATCTTTTGGTACAACCGTGTATATGATGGTGTGCAGATTATCGACTCTTGTGGTGAATTCTCCAATGTGCCTCTTCTTGGTACATGTGATGGGATTAACTACAACCCTATTTTGGCATGTCGTCAGCTTGGGTTCCCCCTAAAGGATAAACCTAATAACATCCTGTTAGAGGGTGTGTTCTTTCAGGAGGGTAAAGATCCTCAAGGCTTGAAGGGCAGGATGGTTCGCGCTTGGCGCAAGATCCATAGGAAGGGAAGGAAAGAGCTGGGTCCGAAGAACTGTATTGCTTTGGAACCCTATACCTCTTGGGTTAGGAGGAGAGCTTCCGAGTACCTCATGCCTTATGAGTATCCAAGACCTACACCATTCGTTGTGGCTGAGCCTTCAACCCTCCCTGACCAAGGAGTAGAGGAGTTGAGAGACGAAGACCGTTCGCGTGCCTGGATCCGTGAACGAGAGGAGTTGCTTCAGCAGATTAGGGAGAAGGATGCTTTGATAGAGTTCCTTGAGCACCAGGTTATTGATGAGCCCGATGGTGCATTGACTTCTCTACTTCCTCAGTCTTCCATGTTCTGGAAAAGGAAGTATGATCGACTCACCAAAGAGAAGGCAGATATGGAGGCAGCCTACGAGAGGGAGGTGAAAAGGCTTCGTGCAGCTTATCTTCCAGGCTCCAGAGCTTTAGATGATTGTTTCTAGGGTTCCATAGGATGTTCATTTTCCTTCTCTCTTGTATTTGGTTACCAAGACTGTACTTCTTTGGTGTAAAAATATTTTCCAAATATTATTGATGTGATATTTCCATATGTGATAAATGTTTAATATTTCCAATATTTGCAAATAGGACTCTAAAGTTCCTCTGATATAAAAAATAAATCATATGCACAAGCATCGCATGCATCATGTGCATAAGCAGGTTTTGCTCCAGGCTTCTTGTTCTATGGTCTAACTCTGTGTTCTTCATTTATTTTGAAGACAAGCTGACTCACCGGTACTACACTCGAGCCAACGCATCAAGACTAATGGATCATTTGGAGCAAGAGAACCGTGAACTCAAGGAGAAAGTAGCCAGATTGACTGACTTGATGGAGTCATTCATGGCTGCTCAGAGCCAGTCTTCTTCGACACCTTCAACTCCTCCCCAGAGGACAGTCATCTCTGAGATTTCCTATTTAACCGTCCCTGCGGCCAGCGCCCATTTTGCACAAACAGCTATGCCAGCTGGGGTTCCTTGGGGGATGCCTCCCAACTTTATTCCTGAGGGTCCTGCACCCACATTTGCTTCTCTGCCGGCATCTAGCCCGGTCCTTGCCGTTCCACCTCCTGTCGTGCATACTATGCCCAGAGTAGACGACACCATCTATCATTCTGAGCCGTCTGAGGGCCTAGATGTCTATGAAAAGATGGATGCTATGAATGACCAATTTCTTGAGCTCCGCAAGGAATTGAAAACTCTCCGAGGAAAGGACCTCTTCGGCAACTCTGCTTGGTCCCAAACGTCAAAATCCCTGTAAAGTTCAAGGTACCTGACTTTGAAAAGTACAAAGGAAGTACTTGCCCTCTCAGCCACCTGGTTATGTATGCCAGGAAGATGTCGACTCAGACCGACAACGATCAACTTCTCATTCACTATTTCCAGGACAGTTTGTCCGGTGCTGCCCTGAGATGGTATATGGGCTTGGACAGCGCGAACATCCGATCCTTCAATGACCTTGGCGAGGCCTTCGTCAAGCAATACAAGTATAACGTGGATATGGCTCCCGATAGAGATCAATTGAGAGACATGTCCCAGAAGGACAAGGAAACTTTTAAAGAGTACGCCCAGAGGTGGCGAGAGTTAGCAGCACAGATTATGCCCCCGCTGGAGGAGAAGGAAATGACCAAGATCTTTTTGAAGACCTTGAGTTCTTTTTATTACGAGCGGATGATTTCCAGTGCTCCTTATGATTTCACCGAGATGGTGAACATGGGGATGCGTCTGGAAGAAGGAGTCAGGGAAGGGCGCCTAACCAGAGAAGAAGGCTCTTCTGCCAAATGGTATGGGACGTTTGGAAAGAAGAAAGATGGCGAGGCACACGCTGTGACCTCCCATATTAAACCTAGAAGACCCTCAAAAAGGAGGAAGACCGTGCGTTCTGCCGGTAACCAGCATCAGGTGGCTCACATAGCACCAGTTTTCAGAGATAATCAGTAATATCAGCATCACAATAATAATCAGCAATAGCAACATCCGCAATATCAACAACAACATCACCGTCCTCAACAGCAAGCCTACCAGCCTCGAAACAACAATCAAGCCAGTATAAGCTATGAGAGGAAGAGGGTCACCTTCGATCCTATTCCCATGACCTATGCCGAATTGTATCCGTCTTTGATGGAGAGGAAATTGATTACTCCACGAGACCCCCCGGCTATACCTACCAACCCTCAGTGGTGGTATAAGCCTGAGCTACACTGTGTTTATCATTCCGGTGCTCCCGGACACGACGTGGAAAACTGTTACCCACTGAAGACCAAGGTTTAAGACCTTGTGAGATGTGGTGTCCTGTGTTTCGAGGACGTAGGTCCTAATGTGAAGAAGAACCCATTGCTCGAGCATGGGAAATCCTCTGTCAACATGGTCCAGGGCTGCCTTGGTAAGTATAAAGTCAAATATGTCAGCCATATTCGATAATCTCTGGTCGAGATGCACAGACTGTTGTGCGAGTACAGTTATTATGAGCACGACTACGACAGATGTCGAGTTTGCACTATCAACCAAAGAGGATGTCGCCAAGTCCGCAAAGACATCCAAGAAATGCTGGATGAAGGAGTCATTGAGATACTTCAGAATCGAAATGTTGATGTTGATGATAATGAAGTCAATGTAATATCTCTGGTATTTCGGATCCCCAAGCTGATGTCCGAAGAACCAATATTGTTGATTATGCTGAACGCCCGGTTGGGGCTGCTGTGAATACTCCGAATCCGGCGCTTGTTGCCAATAAACCTGCCTCTGTTGTGAGAGCTCCTGTCTCTGTTGGCCAAAATGGCAATGCGAAAGAAGATTGTGATGAGATGTTGAGGCTCATCAAAAGGAGTGAGTACAACGTTGTAGATCAACTTCTACAGACGCCATCAAAGATCTCTGTATTATCTCTGTTGATGAATTCAGAACCACACCGAGAAGCTCTGCAGAAGGTGTTGGATGTGGCGTATGTAGATCATGACGTCACGATAGAAAAATTTGACAGTATTGTTGCAAACATCACCGCTTGTAACAATTTGAGTTTTTGTGATGTTGATCTCCCTGAGGAGGGAAAAGACCACAATTTGGCACTACACATTTCTATGAGCTGCAAGGATGATGCCATGTCCAATGTACTAGTGGACACTGGATCATCGTTGAATGTGTTACCAAAGTCCACTCTGGCTAAATTGTCATATCAGGGGCCTCCCATTAGGCAGAGTGGAGTAGTGGTCAAAGCTTTCGATGGGTCCCGCAAAACTATGATTAGAGAGGTTGAACTCCCGGTCAAGATTGGACCAAGTGATTTCCAGATCACCTTCCAGGTCATGGATATCCACCCATCATATAGCTGTCTGTTGGGCAGACCATGGATTCACGAGGCAGGCGCCGTGACATCCACCCTACACCAGAAATTGAAGTTTGTCAAAAACAAGAAGCTGGTGGTGGTAGGGGGAGAAAAGGCTCTCCTGGTTAGCCATTTGTCTTCCTTTTTTTACATAGAGGCTGAGGATGAAGTTTGAACGCCGTTCCAAGCTTTATCTATTGCTGAGCCTACTAAGAAAGGAACTTCTTCGTTCGCGTCCTATAATGATGCTAAGTTGGCCATTGATCATGGTACAACTACTGGATTGGGGCAAATGATCAAGCTGGAAGACAACAAATCCCATGCTGGCATAGGGTATTCTTCTGGCGTTTTCAATAAGCATGGGTTGTTCAAGAGTGGTGGATTTATCCAGACTGTTCAAGATTAGGAAGTTGCTGCCATCGTAGAAGAGGATGCAGAGGAAGATTCTAGCAACTTTGTCATCCCTGGAGGGGTCTGCAATAATTGGGTCGTTGTTGATGTTCCAACAGTTATCCATAAGTCAAAGTAATGTTCATTGTGTTTAAAAAACCCTTCTCCCATGCCAAAAGAAGGAGTGATGACATTGTTGGCTCATAAATACAATGATATTTTCATTCAATAATTTCATGTTAAATGTTTGTTTTCCAATTATTTTTGCTTTTTGCTTTTTGCATGAAATTGGTGATCACATAAAACCCTAAAAACAGAATAAAATTAATTTTTTCATCTGCATAATGATTTGCCTTGTTTGAATTCTAAAATCTCTTTTATATCCAAAATCATTATGCAGGTTGATCAAACCCATTGAACATAATGATCCAACACCATCTCCCAACTTTGAATTCCCTGTATTTGGGGCGGAAGAAGATGATGTTGAAGAGATTCCTGACGAGACTACCCGTCTACTTGAGCATGAAGAGAAGATCATTCAGCCGCATCTTGAGAATCTGGAAACAATCAACTTGGGGTCTGGAGATTGTGTGCGAGAAGTGAAGATTGGGGCACTCCTGGAAGAATCTGTTAAGAAGGGGTTGATTGAGTTGCTACGAGAATACGTCGATGTCTTTGCCTGGTCATATGAAGACATGCCTGGTCTAGATACTGATATCGTGCAACATTTCCTGTCGTTAAAGCCTGAGTGCATGCCTGTGAAGCAGAAGCTCAGAAGAACTCATCCTGACATGGCAGTAAAGATCAAAGAAGAAGTTCATAAGCAAATTGTTGCAGGATTTCTGGTGACTTCAACATATCCTCAATGGGTGGCCAATATTGTGCCCGTGCCTAAGAAAGATGGAAAAGTCTGAATGTGTGTGGACTATAGAGACTTGAATAAAGCTAGTCTGAAATATGATTTCCCTCTACCACATATTGATATGTTGGTAGATAATACAGCTAAATTTAATGTCTTCTCGTTTATGGACGGATTTTCCGGATATAATCAGATTAAAATGGCACCCGAGGATATGGAGAAGACAACATTCATCACACCTTGGGGAACATTCTGTTATCGAGTGATGCCCTTCGGTTTGAAGAACGCCGGAGCCACATATCAACGAGCTATGACTACCTTGTTTCATGATATGATGCATAAGGAGATTGAAGTATATGTTGATGATATGATTGCAAAGTCAAGAACAGAAGTTGAGCATGTAGGGCACTTGTTGAAACTTTTTCAGCGTTTGAGAAAGTATAAGCTTCGTCTGAATCCTAACAAGTGTACATTTGCAGTCCGTTCCGGCAAGTTATTGGGCTTTATTGTCAGCGAAAGAGGTATTGAAGTTGATCCTGCCAAGGTCAAAGCAATACAGGAGATGCCTGCGCCCAAAACTGAGAAGCAAGTCCGAGGTTTTCTTGGCCGCTTGAATTATATTTCCAGATTTATATCCCACATGACTGCCACATGTGCGCCGATATTCAAGCCCCTCCAGAAAGATCAATCTCATGATTGGACTGAGGATTGCCAAAAGGCCTTCGACAGTATTAAAGAGTATCTGTCTGAGCCTCCGATTTTATCTCCGCCTGTTGAAGGGAGGCCGTTGATTATGTATCTGACAGTTCTTGAAGACTCAATGGGTTGTGTCCTTGGTCAGCAAGACGAATCAGGGAAGAAAGAATATGCTATCTACTACCTGAGTAAGAAGTTGACTGATTGTGAGTCTCGATACTCGATGCTTGAGAAGACATGTTGTACTTTAGCTTGGGCTGCTAAGCATTTACGTCAGTATATGTTGAATCATACGACCTGGTTGATATCCAAAATAGATCCAATCAAGTATATCTTTGAGAAACCTGCTTTATCTGGGAGGATTTCTCGTTGGCAGATGTTGTTGTATGAGTATGATATCGAGTATCGAGCTCAGAAGGCTATTAAAGGTAGTATCTTGGCTAACCACTTGGCACATCAACCAATTGAGGATTATCAGTCAGTTCAGTATGACTTCCCAGATGAGGAGATTCTGTATTTGAAAATGAAAGATTGCGATGAGCCTACGCCCGATGAAGGTCCAGAGCATGGTTCCCGATGGAGCATGGTGTTTGATAGCGCTGTAAATTAATATGGAAATGGTATTGGGGCAGTGACTATTACTCCTCAGGGCATACATTTCCCTTTTACGGAAAGGCTAACTTTCAAATGCACGAATAATATGGCTGAGTATGAGGCATGTATTATGGGATTGGAAGAGTGTATTGATCTTAGGATCAAGCATCTTGATGTTTATGGTGATTCGGCCCTTGTTGTTAATCAGATTAAGGGTGAATGGGAGACGAATCAACCTGGCCTCATCCCATATAGAGACTATGCGAGGAGGATTTCAACTTTCTTTACTAAGGTTGACTTCCATCATATCCCTCGAGATGAGAATCGGATGGCAGATGCTCTCGCAACACTTGCTTCGATGATTGTGGTTAGACTCTGGAATGAGGTTCCCAATATCATTGTGATGTGCTTGGAAATACCAGCTCATGTATTTGCAGTAGAGGAGGTGCAAGACGATAAACCATGGTATTATGATATCAAGTGCTTTCTTCAGAGTCAGATTTACCCGCCTGGGGCATCTGTGAAAGATAGAAAGACTTTGAGGAGATTATCAGGCAGTTTCTACCTCAATGGAGATGTGCTTTACAAAAGGAATTTTGACATGGTTCTGCTCAGATGTGTGGATAGACACGAAGCAGACCTGTTAATGACTAAGGTCCATGAAGGTTCCTTTGGTACTCATTCCAATGGACATGCTATGGCTAGAAAGATGTTGAGAGCAGGCTACTATTGGCTGACAATGGAGTCTGACTGCTGCAAATATGTGAAGAAATGCCATAAGTGTCAGATTTATGCGGATAAGATTCATATTCCCCCGACACTTCTGAATGTTATTTCCTCACCATGGCCTTTCTCCATGTGGGGAATTGACATGATTGGCATGATAGAGCCGAAAGCGTCCAACGGTCACAAATTTATTCTCGTAGCAATTGATTACTTCACCAAGTGGGTTGAAGCGGCGTCATATGCAAACGTGACCAGGCAGGTGGTTGTGAAGTTTATCAAGAATTAACTCATATGTCGTTATGGTGTGCCAAATAAGATCATTACTGATAATGGATCTAACTTGAACAATAAAATGATGAAAGAGCTGTGTAGCGAGTTCAAGATAGCACATCATAATTCTTCTCCTTATAGACCCAAGATGAATGGGGCTGTTGAAGCTGCTAATAAGAATATCAAGAATATTGTCCAGAAGATGGTTGTTATGTACAAAGATTGGCATGAGATGTTGCCATTTTCCTTGCATGGGTATCGTACATCTGTCCGTACTTCAACAGGGGAAACCCCTTTCTCTCTTGTTTACGGCATGGAGGTTGTGCTCCCAGTGGAGGTGGAGATCCCATCAATGAGAGTCTTGATGGAAGCCAAGTTGACTGATGCTGAATGGGTTCAGAGTCGTTATGACCAACTGAATTTGATAGAAGAAAAGAGATTGACTGCCATGGTCAGTTATATCAGCAAAGGATGAAGAAAGCCTTTGATAAAAGGGTCAAGCCTCGTGTGTTCCGAGAAGGTGACCTTGTGCTCAAGAAAGTTTTGTCTTTCGCGCCCGATTCCAGGGGCAAGTGGACTCCAAACTATGAAGGTCCATATGTTGTTAAGAGAGCCTTTTCAGGTGGTGCTTTGATACTTAGAACAATGGATGAGAAGGATTTCACTCGTCCTGTGAATTCAGATGCAGTCAAGAAATACTTCGCCTAAAAATAAAAACAGAATAGCTCGCTAAGTTGAAAACCCGAAAGGGCGGCTTAGGCAAAAATGAGCGTCTCGGTGGATTGAAAACCCGAAAGGGCGATCCAGGTAAAAGTTAGAGACATAAAAAATGAATATATGTATCCCGCTAGATTGAATACCTCACCCCGGGGCAATCTAGGCAAAAATTAGGGATTTGGCAAGTAACTGCATCCTGACAAGACTTTGTTCTACAAGCTGTCATCTGTCAAAGATTCTCGCTCAGTCATCGTTAACCGAAGCTTCAAGTACATCGGATTCAGAGTTGGTGGAGAAATGGTCATTATGTTCAAAGTAGCCCTTTTCCAATATATATCACCAATTTCAAATTTGTAAAGATCTATGGAGTCTTGCCATTTGCGGACTACCATTCCATCAAATAAATTTGAGCCTTTATCCAAATCTTTGCACTCTTATTTGTTTCTATTCAACAAATGTTTTGCATGTTTTAATTGAGAAATATCATTGTTTAAAATAAATAGAATTTTCATAAATTGTTTCTACACAAAGTGAACATTCACAATGACAAAAGGATACTTGGGATGTCTTCAGTGCTCTCCCAAGGATGGTATGATTCCCAAAAGGGTAAGACATTTGTTCATATTCCCAGCATACTTGTATCCTCTTCATTTGCCTCTCAAGTTGTTTCCCCCATTGGCACAGAAGAAAGTTGTACCCCCACCAAATCCCAAGAGGTTTGGGAGTTCTGGGTGTGATCTCAATCTGCTAGATCCCCATTGAGTCTGGATTTAGCATTTGTGTTATCAATTATATGATTGTCATCCCTTATGTGGATTGACCTAAAATCCCTTATAGAGTGATAAATTCAATATGATAGTCTTTCTGAAGGAGTTGGTATTTCCTCACTTCATGTGAGAATTTCCCCTCAGAGTGAGCAGGAAATCCCTGATGTAAGTGGAGTTTTCATCAAACTTAGTTTATAGCTTTCCCTCTGCGGACTTGGCTACTTTTGAACTCCAGCAATTTCTCTCCTCGACCATCCTCAGTAGGGTTGATCCCACTTCTACTCCCCAGTATGGTCACCATCAGGGTATCTCCGGCAGTTGCCTACAGGCAATCCCCGATTCGGTCATCAGTAGTGCTTTCCTAGAGGAACTGCCTGATCAGAGCCTATTTGTGGTTTCCTCCCGAGCAGAGTGGTTGATGAAGATGTTTATCTTTCCTTCCTCAGCGGAGTAGTGTCCTTTCCTCCTCGGCAGATGTGATTTCTTCAATAGTGCAACATGTGTGGTGACATTGGAACTTTCTGATTGGTGGTTGTTCCCCACAGAGTTTCATCTCCCCTCTGATAATTTCCCCCAGTAGAGTTGCTTCTACGGCGGATTTTATCCGTGTGTTGATCCTGTCCCCAGGTGGAGTGATTGCTTTCCCCTGACATGCCGAGATCTTTGTTTCCTGGTAACTTTTGCCCCCACCAGATTGGATGTTCCCCAGTGGGCCTGGCTTTCTCTCTAGAGATGTAGTACCGGACGTTTGATGATTCTTGGACCTATTTGTGTTAGATATGTCTGTTTGTCAGCATTCATCATACATAAACCACGCATATATATATATATATATATATATATATATATATATATATATATATATATATATATATATATATATATATATATATATATATATATATATATATATATATATATATATATATATATATATATATATATATATATATATATATATATATATATATGCATAATTTTAACATTCAGATATTCATGATGCATCTCTTGCCATATATCTTTGTTTGTCGTCTCTTGCTATTTGGTGATACATTTTTCCCCAAGCATATGTTTGTGTCTGATCTCCCCATGTAGAGTCAGCCCTATAGGCAGAAAGTGTCTATCCTTTCTTCCATATTCCCCACTGAGTTATGTCCTCGTGGATGATTGTATTTCTGTTTCCTCCCTAAAACATGTATTGGGATGGAATTACTCCGCTGAGTTATATCCTCATTGGGTTGAGTCTTGTTTCTTGGTGTCTCTCTAGTTTGTTCCTGGATTTATTACTCTTGTTACTTCCCCTGCACTTCCCCGAAGTTTAGATGAATGATTGCTCAATAACCAGTAATTGTCCATCTTCTCCCGTCAGAGTATTTCTAGCCTTCAACCCAGTAACCGGTAGTTGTAAGTCCTATTTCGGTGGTTTTCTAACCTTATACCAGTAGTTGTAAACCCCATTTTATCCCCTTGTTGAGTTAACCTTATTTTGTTCATCCTAACCGATGACGATTACTCTCTTCTGTGGTTTTCTGCCCTTATACCGGTAGATGTAATCCCCTCTTGGACGGTTATCTTTATCCAATATTCGGTATTGATATTCCTTCACTTTTTGAGTATATCTCCCAGTAACCGGTGATATATCTCCCGGATCATTGCCTTTGTCAATGTATCCCCTGCGAGTCATCTTTCATTTACCCTTGGTTGGTAATGATCGTTTCTCCCTTTGATTGGTCATCATTTCGGTATTCCGATGTCCTTTTCGTTCGGTCGATTTATCCTTTATTAACCCAGTAACCGGTTGTGGATAATCTTCCATGCGAGTATATTATCTACAT
This sequence comes from Lathyrus oleraceus, assembly GCF_024323335.1. Classification (NCBI taxonomy): domain Eukaryota; kingdom Viridiplantae; phylum Streptophyta; class Magnoliopsida; order Fabales; family Fabaceae; genus Lathyrus; species Lathyrus oleraceus. The sequence continues at coordinate 271,228,023 of NC_066582.1, forward strand.
TCTGACGGTAATAGATAATATATCTCATGCGCTCTTTGGTCGAAGTATGTTATTCTTCCCCAGTCGAGTAAGATTCGTATCCCCTTTGCGGAGTCGAATGCCCATCCTGTAATCGAGTTTGCTTTTTCAGGTCCCATTCGGATGATGAGTGTCTTGGAAGTATTCCCCAATTCACGCCTCGGTTGGTCACCTATTATATGCCCAGTAACCGGTATCCCTAGTGTTCCTTCCCTTTTGCTCCCTATTATGACTTTTTGTCCCCTGTGGAGTCGGATTTCCTGAGTCGAAATATACCTTTTAGGTCTTCCTCAGATGTTTTTGGATGTTTGATATCTCTCACCCTTATACAGGTCTTAGATATTCATTCTCCCCAAGCATGTTATTTTCTCACCCTTATACCGGTGTTTTGATCACATGTCTCCTTGAGCTTATTACCCAGTAACCGGTAATACCTCATCCCGTTGTTTCCTCGGATGAGTCCTATGTGGACATTCCCCAGTTAAGTCCCTTAGTGGATATCCCCCATCTGAGTTCGGATTTTTGTCCGAAGTATCCTCCATGGATAGTTTTGCTGTATCGGCATATTCTCCGATACATGCACCTTTGAGTCAGCTCGAGTCCTTCCATTGATTTATTTTCATGGAATCCCTCTCGTGTCTCTCAGCAAGTCTCAAGTTGTGACCTGCTCGCGCATTTTATTCCTTTTCTTATCCCCATAAGAATCCCTAGAGTCTCTGTCCCATTGAGTGTATTACTCATATGGATTGTCAGTTTCTCCTGATTTCTTTTCTCTTTGTGGACACATATCTCCACAGAGTATTAATTTTTGCATACATACATTTGCATCATGAGGTCTCTTAGGGACCAAAATTCGTCTCTTTGTTATTATTTAAGCCCATTCTACCTCGTTGAGACGAAGATTTTAACCTTCACTTCTCCGGCTAGAATGACCTTAAATAGGGGCATCTGTAAGACCCCAATTTTGACCCTAAGATCCCTCATGGCATCATAACATTGCATTTGCATTTGCCTCAAGGATCATAAGCATCTTGGCTCCTTACCTTTGGGGTGGGGATCTCTTATGAGTTGGTTTGAGATCACCAAGCATGCTTGAATTGTATATTATTGCCTTTATCATTTTATTTACTAACCAAAAGCACAAAAATATGTCACTAACATCTCTTGTTTGTAGCTTGAGCAGTCACAAGGTCCAAAGCCTCTAGGAGATCCTATGTGCATTGATAGGGCCAAGTGAAGATGAAAGCAAGCATGGAAATGGTTCCCAAAGCTCTCATCTATCAAATATGACTCCCAAGTATCTCAATTCATCATTTTGATCAAAGCAAATCAAAGGGCTTGAGGCTTGTTTCCCAAGGAAACCCTAATTCATCTGCTCATCAACTGTGCCTTGCTCATGAAGCAACCTCAATCCATGATCAAATAAAATCAAGGGAAGTTATTTCATTTATCATTTCATGCATATTTGAACTTATTTGAGTGTCCTCAATCATCAATTCATCAAGATATGAGGTGTGGACTTGAGAAGTTGATCAGTCAATTCATCTGACTATTTTGAAATACACTGAGACCTAAATTTTGATGTGTTTGTCAAATGGAGATGACCCCAAGATAAAAAATGTTCTTAAGGACCATATGAAAAACTTTCATGTTCATCCAAAATTGATTTTAAGCTTGGAAGGTCATCATCCATTCTAAGACATTATTGGTCATTTTGACTAAAACCCTAATTTGGGTCAACTTCCCAAGGACATAACTCCTTCATTTTTCATGATTTTGAGATGGGATCAAATGAATTGGAAAGATTAAGGTGCCTACTTCAAATTTTATATTGAGCAAAATTTCAAAATCTCAAAAGAAATACATGTGATAATGCAAAACATTATAGGTCACTTTGGACCAAATGCATTGAAATGTGAAAAAGTCCAACTTCAAGTTCCCATAACTTCTTCATCAAAAGTCCAAATGATGCAAAATTTTAAGTCCAAATTGATTGTCTTGAAAATATCTACAACTTTGATGTTGAAGATTTTGTCATTTGGAGCTTGCGTCATTAAGACAGAAGGGCTTGAACTTTGGTCAATTTTGAAAAATCTCACATATGCATGTTTTGCACCCTACAATTCATGGCCAATTTTCATCAACTTCCAAGGCCCAAATGGAGTTTTGATCAACATAACAAATTATCCTTATGCAATAAGCTTTCCATCCATTACTCATAAGGTGGTGTTTCCATTTTTGGCATGGCATTTTCGAAGGCTTGAACCTAATAGTGCATTTTTGGAAAATCATTTAATTTGCCTTGCATGAGCTACTACCATCCAATCTGCACGTCCATTTTGCTTTCATCATGCATCAGCTTTCAATTCCAGTTGGAATTGGGCCCTCCATGTGCCTGTACAGGCCCATGCATGGAGGCCCTTTCCATTCATGCAAATTTGAAATCATGCATTCAGCATTGCCTTGCCTATAAATACCATGCCATAGCTTCATATTTGCTCAACCTAAAGGCGCCCCAATTTCTGCTAAACTGAAACCACAACCATCACTAAAGGAACTAGCTCATTTTTCTTCAAAATTTTCAGATCTGAACTTTGGTTTCATTGATCAATTTTCAGATCTTAAAGTTCCTAAACCTTCATCTCCTTGATCTATAGTGTCAACTATAAGCAATAGCATCCGAGAATTGTGACTCAAAGCCTTGCAAATCAAAGGTTTACCTCAATTGTTATTTTCTTCGAATCAACTTGAATAGTGCTTAACTCTCATTGTTGTTGTGTGATCTGAAGTCCTCTGCATAGAGGCAACATTATTGTGCTTTCAATTTTCAAAAATCATGAAGTTCATATGAACACCACAGATCTTCCACTTCTGATTTCTCTCAATATAGAGATCTAGAATGGATTTGAGTGGTACAGGGGTGATGTACATCACCCCAGCTCTCGATTGATGCCTGGATCGTGCCTTTTGGTTACCATTTTAATCTCTGCAATTTTTGAATTGGCCGGAGAAGACGGTGGCGTTGGCCATCGTCTGGTCTCCAGATTTGATCTGGATCGTCCATTCATTTTTCCAAATGCAATCACGTGTGTCCATTGTTATGACCTTTTATTAGGCTTGGTGTATCACAGTTGACTGGCGCATATGGTGAACGCGCGCTTCTAAGTCGTGTGATGATCCATGTCAATTAATGAATCATCATCAGACGGCCCACGCATTTCCTTATTTTTCTATTTTCTGATTTTATTCTTTTATTTCTTTTAATTCCTTTTCTCTTTAAAAATTCATATCTCTCTCATTATTGGTCCAAAAATTATGGGATCAATTTCATTCTTCTCCTTTTAAATTCTATGTTCTAAAAATGATTTTTAATATTTTTTATTTTAGCATTTGATATTTTTTAGTAATTTTCTCTTTTCTGGTTATTTTTAATTCATTTAAAATAGTTTCTGATAATCAAAAAATACAAAAATATTTTTCCAACCTCTTTGAATGATGATAGATCTATGAAAATATTCTCATCAATTTATTAATTGATTTGAGATTTATTTGAGATTTTAGTTCAATTAGGTTATTTTTATGCATTTTTAATTGATTTAAAATAGTTTCTGACTTCTAAAAATGCTGAAATTTTTTGTCAAACTTTGTTTGACCATGCTGAACTTGGGATAATTCACTTGGACTTTTCAAAGTTGATTTGAAGTGAGTTTGAAGTTTGACCTTTCTTTATTATTTTAATTCAAGTTTTATTTTAATATTAAAAAATGCCAAAAATATTTTATTTGTTTCTTGACTTCTAATCTTCATTTTGCTTCTGTTTTCTATTGTTTGACCTTGATCTTCTCTATCTTTGGTCAATACTTGTTGATTATCTCATTCCATTTCAATTAATGAACTTTAATTCTTCATCTTCTTCTTCTTCTTCTTCTTTTTTCTTTTTGATCAATGAGTTAAAGATTGGTGGTTAGCATTGATACATGGAGGTTTAATCTTCCTTGATTCAAATCTAATTCATCTTGATCATGGATCAAGTGAATGACTTTGCATTAAGGATAGGTTGCTTCCTAAATCATGCAAAGAACCTAAATCAATACAAGATCATTTCTTATCTTCTTTTTTGGCATGGCAAGTTGTTGGAGTTTGATTCACTAATCAAGACCTCTAACTTGTGTTGTTGCCTACATTATTATTGACCGGCCTCAGATAGTTGTGACTTCTACATAAGTCCAATTATGATTGCTTAACATAGCGCTAAATTGCGTTAGGGCACACTAACTCTAACACTAACCATTAACCATTAACATTTAATTTTTGCTCTTTACATTTATGCAATTTACTATTCTTGTACATATTATTCATTTGTTTTGCTCTTTGCTCACTTGAGCACATGTTTATGTTAATGCAATTTTCCTTTTGCTCACTTGAGCACATAATTGTGTATATATTATTGTGCTTGTTGTTTTGTTTTGATTGTTGTGGACCAAAATGCAAAAAATGGACAAATGGACTTAGTTTCTAGGACATTCCCTATGCAAAATTGGAGTAAAGGACCTTAATGTTGAAGATGGATTAGAAAGACCAAATCTCTAAACTCACTCTTGTTCATTCTTGATTTACTCCATGGAATCTTTTGATGTGTGTGCTTTTGTGCTAGGTGAATCCTAGTTGAGCCAAATTGAATAACCATTGCCATGTTCATCCAAAGTGAAAGATACAAGAGACATTGGGGATCTTCTAAGAGCTTGTTTGATTATGTTGATTTGCTTGAAGCTTACACTTATTTTGCTTGCATATTCCAAAGGATGGGAGCTACTTGGATCATCAATATGATCTCAAGAGAGAAACTCCATTTGTGGTCTTGTTTCTTATCCTTCATCTCTTGTATGATTAGGACTTTAGCCATTCTTCTTCTTCCCTCCACTCTAACCCAAGCCAAAACTTTTTGTGCAAACATTTAACACTTGTTTTCAAACATTAGAAACCTAAGCCTTATGCTTTTGATTTTCAAACTCTCTTTTCATAACACTTATTTTGAATTGAATCTTTAAGTCAACTTTGACCATACTTTGTAAATACTTTTCATTGGTAAATATAACTCATTCAAATACTTTTTGTGGTTTCAATGGCCACTTCTTATCAAAACTTTTTCATAACCTTTAGCTATTAGGTTTGAGTTATCCTTGAGGTAGATGTAATACTCACCTATATCCTTAGTGATGGACAATGAGTCTTCCATGCTTATTATTGGGTTAACCCCTCTCTAGTATGTTGAAGCTATCCTCACATGGTGGATTTGTGGTTTTAGGTTGAGTTTTCTCCCTTGGATAACAAAAGACCTTAAGGCTTTTGGACCAATCAATCCACCAACTCATTTTGAGATTTTTACCCCGAACTACGAGGTTTTGATCCTAATCTTTTTTTAAGATGGTACGTAGGCAATGGGTTTATCCATCCAAACACAAATTGTAATTAACTTGTATATTCTCTTCTCATCTCTTCAATCATGTTTGCACAAACAAATTTTCACAAAATACCAACCTTACAACAAATGTGAAAAGGGCTCCCTAAGAGTAACTAGGATGTTTTAGGTGCTTAAAACCTTCCCATTGCATAACCAACCCCCTTACCCCGATCTCTGACATTTTTACTAGTTTTTGGCGACTCGACTTGTATGGTTTACCTTGGATTTAGTCAATATCTCTAATGGTAACGAATACCCCGCTACAATGCCATTGAATTTTTAAACTCTTTTCTTAATCAAATTTATAAATGAACTTAACTATACTTGACTTAACATTTCAAAAGACAAAAAGAACTAATACTCATTCAAAAAAATTTAGGCCTTTTGTGCCTTTGTTAAACTTAAATTTTTGTTAAAAGCAACACATCCACTTTGAAATTGTTACCACGAACTACGAGGTTTTGATCCGTCATTTTTATGTTGGTACGTAGGCACAAGTCTGAAGGTCTTGTCAAACACAAAAATATAATTAATAAATTCTTTTCTCATCCCTCCATTCTATTTATTGCAAACATCATTTTGTACAAAAATACACATGCACACAAAAAAGGGCTCCCTAGGATTACCTATGACACTTTGAGTGCTAACACCTTCCCTCTGTGTAACTATCCCCCTTACCTGTAATCTCAGGCATTTTAGTAGTTTTGATTTAAAAACTTCTTATTTTTTGGGTTTTGTTCGTACTTTTCCCTTTTCCCTTGGAAACGATAAAAGCACAGTGGCGACTCTGGTTTAATTGACGTCTAGCTTATCCATAGCTTGATGGTCATGAATTTACCTCTAAAGAGCCCTTTTTGTGTGCATATGTTTTTGGGTATAAATGATGTTTGATAAAATATAGAGTGTGGGGATGAGAAAAGAATTCATTGATTATATTTTTGTGTTTGACAAGACCTTCGGTCTTATGCCTACGTACTGACATAAAAATGAAGGATCAAAACCCTGTAGTTCGTGGTAAAAAATTCAAATGAGTTGGTGAATTGATTTTAAAAAAAGTTTAATAGTAATGCACAAAAGGCCAAAGTTTTGAATGGGGTTGTTAATTGTTTTTGTCTTTTGAAATTTAAGTCAATATGGTGAAGTTTATTTATAAATTTGATTAAGAAAAGATTTAAAAATTCATTGGCATAAGACCAAAGTTTCTAACCATTAAAACATGTCTAAGTTTGCAATCACAAGCAAAAAAGGATTTTGAAAAGAGGGAGAGATTTTGAAATTAAAGAAGTGGGAGGAGATGAAGAGACTACCTTAAGCAAAAATTAAAAGTTAAGAGTTGAAAGGATCTGACCAATGGGATGCAATCCAACAGATAAGAATGTCATATAGAAACCCATTTTCCGTTGGACTTTAATTAAGAAACAAGCAATAAGCAATGAGCAATATACATACATCAATGAAGATCAAGGCATCAAATAAAGATAGCCACATTCAAGCAAGCATTCCAATAGCTAGCAGTCTTCAACTTCTTCTCATGTAGCAGATGAAATATTCCTTGATCAACTCAAAACAAAATATCAAACATATACAATATCAAAAATAACAGTTAAGCACATAGACAAAGTAGAAGATGAATCAAAGAGATCCAAGGTCTTGAATCAGATGAAAGTCACTGTCAAAGATAGCTCAGTCTCAGATGTTGGCATTGGCCAAGTCCTTTAGCATAGGGAATGTTGCCTAGTTCTAAGTTCAAAAGCTCATATCAAGTCCCAACAATCCAACAAATGTTTTTTAGGGTTTTTTTTTGTTATTAGGCGTTTTAGGGTCCCAAGACCATAAACAAAATCAAAACATACAAACAAATATATACAATCACAAGATATGGCTCAAATGAGCAAAGTGAAAAACGGCTTAAACATAAACAAGTTACATGAAATGTAAATGGCAGTGAATGATAAATGACTTGAATTTAAATTGCATAAAGTAAATGACTTGAAAGTAAAAGCATAATAGATAAGAGTTAGTCAATGGTTAGTCAAATTTTAGTGTTGAGTTTTAATTGATTAAGTCATTCTTTGGAGAATACTCAACCATTCATTCACAAGTATGGATGCTTAAACTAAGACATCTTCCATGAGAAGGGCTCCAACTTGGATAATTCAACAAGTATACCACTAGCTCTCATGAAAGGAAAAAAGTCAAGTTTCCACACAATGCCATGAAGAATGGGAGACTTACAATCTCACGTACTAGAATGTTATGCCTTCTTTATCAAATTTAGCTCTATGTTAAGCAATCATAATTGGACTTATATAGAAGTCACAACTATCTGAGGTCGGGCAATAAAAATATAGGTGTTAATGCATGTTAGAGATTTGGTACAAAGAACCAAACTCCTAAAATATACCACACACTAAAAAAAGGGGAGGGACATATCTCAGTCAGACTTGTATTGATTCATCTGACATAAGATCATTGATGAATCAATTATCATTTAGACATTAGGGATTTCATTGGTCAAATGAGGTAATAGGGAAGAATAGGGATAAAGATGAAGAGAGAAGGGTAAATAGAAACACAAATTGATCATGAGAGGAATTTCATCTGATCAATATCATCCATCCATTTTGGGAGATGAAACGTACATTTCATAAATCTCCTAAATCCAATGGTTTTGATCAAACAAAAGTCAAATCAACCATGACCAAGGCCCAAACAAAAAGTCAAACATCACAAGACCATAAAAATGGCTCAACATAATTTTTAAATATTTAATCAATTAAAAATCACATTAAAAATGAATTGAAATGCATTTTAATTTGGACAAAACCTCAAATCCCTTCAAAACCCAAATAAATGGCCAAGGGATTTATCCTAGGTCAAACAAGGTCAAAGGACCTTAGACATAAAAATTCACAATTTTTAGAAAGTCAAAAGTACTTTTAAACAATTTAAAATATGCAAAAGAAACATTTAATTCATGAAAAATACCAAAATTAATCCAAAAAATAATTTTAATTCAAAATATGGAAGAGAAAAATATTTAAAGATTTTTGGTGAAAGTCCCATATTTTTTGGATTAAAAATGAAATTTCTATGAATTAAATAAACTAAGTGGATTAAATGGAAATTCAGAAAATACAAAAAACAAGGGCCATCAGATCTCCCTCATTAATTGAGGTGGCAGATCTGATGGTCAAGCGTGCGTGTTCCACCAAATACCTGAGTCAATGCGCCACACCAATGGTAATCAGAACCAAGGGCCAAGATTAAAACATTTTAAAAGGATCAGATTGTTTGGAAGGTGCCAACGCACCACCGGAGCCCTAGCTCCGGTCATCTTCTCCGATGGACCTCACCGGACTGGTCCACCATAAACTATCATGAAAATGAAAAGTAAGGACATGGTTTTAAAGGAAAAAGCTCAGGAGCTCAAATCTGACCTCCATTTCATCCAATTCCAAGTATATTGAAAGATACATGGATTTGAAATTTTAGGTTCATGATCTGAGTTGCTTCGGTTTGACCTCAAGGCAACTCAATCTTGTTGCCTACATTGGTAGGACTTCAGCCAACCAAAAATCAAAGAGAATAGTGAAGAATTGAGAAAGAATCGAAGGCTCAAATTTTCTAGAAAATCACCTCCGGGTAGCTTGAATTTGGCTTGATCTTGCTTCCAATTGGCCTTGGCTCGACTCTAGAAGCTTGTAGGAAGTGAAATGGATCAAAGAAAGGTTTGGATTCTTGGAGTTTCAATCCCAAAACAGAAGGAGATTTAAAACTCGATTTCAATTGAAATCTTCAAGTTTATCCTTTAATGGAGGTTAGGGAGGCAATGGTTCAAAGCGTGGGCAAGCAGGGATCCTCATTTTGATCACCAAGGTCATGTATATATAGCATAGCAAGTTGCTTTTCACACACTTTGAAACTTTGGCAATTTTAGCAACTTTGGTGCATGGATGCATTAGCAATGATTTGGTCCAAACTCATTATGTAATCTTTCTCCAATTCATGCATAATGGATCCTGAATCATTAACATGTAAGCATGCAAAAGGAAGTGGACAATTGAATTCAAATCTTGCCAAAACAAACCTATGAAAGGAACCATGCGCAAGTCCCTCAAATCTTGTCCAAATGAAGTGATCTTGGACTTTTTAGAAAGGTGGCATCAAGGGGAACAAATTTAAAGTTGAACACTTTTCAATTTGAAGCTTGGATTATGATGAATTTTGAGGCGGAAGTTTGAGAAATCAATCATAATTGAAATTTTTCTAAGTACCAAGTCAAATGACCATTTCTTCCACCTTGAATAACTTTTGCTATGAGCTTAAAATGGAAATGGTTTCTTCACCAAATTTGTAGGTATTTCATCCCTCTAAAATTTGGTCACAAATTTGACCTCATTTGGATTGGGAAAGAGGGAGTTATTCATTTTAGAAGTTGAGGAAAATTGCTTGTTCAATGGTAATGGCCCGAATTGACCTATAATGTTTCCTCTTGGAACATGCCCTTGCAAGTTGAATTTGACATTTATCAAAGAAAAAAAGTTGTAGAGGACATATTGAAATTGATCATGAATCTTTAATGGCCTTCATATCATACAAATTGATCAAGTTATGGTCCTTAGAAGTTGACCTCCTAACAAGGGCACAAACAAAATGACCTATAATCTTTCACCATAAAAAATGACTTTCCAAGAAAACATAGCTCTTGATTCCAACATGGGAGTTGTTTGTAATGTCATAATGAGTAACTTTTATCTTGGAATCATTTTCATATGACAAAAATTGTAGGAGATAGGGTCTAGGGAACCCCAGTTTTGACTAGTTGACTTTCTTTAGTCAACCACCTTGAACCAACTTGCAAACTTGAAGTTATCTTGATCTTTGGGACTCATGGAGGATCATATATGCATAATATGATGTATAATGAAGTTTACCTTGATATATTTGACCAATTGTTAAAGAAACTTGTTGAGGAAGTCACACAAGATACCCAGATGAATTAGGGCTTCCAAGGCTAACAAGCTTCAAACTCTTGATGAATTCTTAATCCAAATGATAAATGAAAATCATAGGGATCCATATATGATGTCCAGAACCATTGTGAACCATCTCTTGATTGATCTCCTTGCACTGAGGGTCTCAAACCCTAGTTGTGAGATTGATAGGGTATTGGTGGATGCACACACTACCTATAAAAGAAACAAATCTATATATAGACATATTTTTGGTATTTGGGTTAGTAAAAAATAAAAAAAAAGTATGATAGAATCAAACGTGTTTGGTGATCTCTCCCATTGCAAACCCAGTGAATGAGGGGTAAGGAGGATGCCAATGTGTGATCCCAAAGTCAATGCAAATGATGAGATAACATGAGGGATCTTAAGATCAAAATTGGGGTCTTATAGGGAGTACTTCCTCTTATTATTTCTTTATCCTCTCAAATCTTAATATGCTTAAATAAAATTCAAAATGTCACAAAACAAACAAGTCTATTAATTAAAATAAAACCAAATAACACTACATAAAAACAAACTAAAACACAGTTAATTCTAAATAATCATTATGATTATTTTGGCTAAAAACTAAAAACAAATCGGATATAAGATGGGCACAAAAATGCCCAGAAAATTAAATTGAATGCACTAAAATTATCAATGCAAAACAAACTTCTCAGAAACATACATGTTTAAATCAAATTTTGAAATAAAAGATGACCGATTAAAAGGCTCATGCCAAGTTAAACTACGCAAAAAAGTAGCCAAAAAATAGCCAGAAAATAAAACGAGCATGCCAAGTTAAACTATGCAAACTGTAGATTAAGAATACTGACGCCTACAAGCTCAATTTTGAAGTTTTCCACATGTTAATTCAAAGTACATTTGAAAATTGATTTAATCAATCTGCCTGTAGATCTGAAAAATTATTTTGGTTGATATTTTAAGCGTTATGCGTAACGAAGTGCATGATATGATGAGTAGATAATTGAGATGTATTGTGAATGCATTGAATTATTGGTTGGGGAATTGTGAATAGACAATTATATGAAAATGAGTCGCTCTTGGACCACTTGTTTCTAATTCTCAAACATAATCAAGACCCTACAAAGACTTAGATGACGACAGTACTCTTGACTATCACCATCTGGACCTCTAAACCAAGATGCAATAAAATGAATGACGCATTGAGATTGAGAAGACAAGCTTTTGGCTTCTTAATCAATATATGATTGAATGATTGTCATCAAGACCAAATAAAATGCCAGAACTTTAGGCTTTTCATCTAAAACCCGATGAATGCTTTTGACGAATGTAATGTATGATAAAATGAGACAATTTTTCTATGTTGATACAAGCGAAAACTTAGGATATGGTTTAGGGTATGAAACATACGCATAGAGTTGCATATATGAGTTATATTACATAACGAGTCATATGTGCATATGTTGTTATATATTTATTGAGTTGTGATTGGTTTTGCAAGTTGAATATGGGAGTGTAATTAATACACTATGATTGAGATTGTGTAGAATATGCTATGTGTTTAATCTATCTTGCAGTATATGCATGTTATTATTAATTGTGATTTCTCACCCATTCTATTTGAATGTTGCCTTTACATGGGCATCATGCAGATACTCAAGAGTATAGACGTTGTTGTGAGTGGAATCTATCTCCTAGAGCTATTTCCTTTAGTTTCATTGTTTTAGTTTTGGTCATGCTCTGAAATCAACAATGGCGAGCGATTTTCCTTATTTTATGTTCAAATTTTCTGAGAGACAATGTATGGTCTCGTACGTTTATGTTTTGGTGTGATGAGCATTTGGAGAAGACTTACGAGTCGATGCTTTTAATTATAATATGATGTTTTATTATAGGATTTAAGTTGGTGTGTGTGTGTTATTTATGATTCTTCTTCCATGATATAAGATGAGTTAGATATCATGTAAACATCCCAAGTACAAATTAGATGAATTGATGTCGTGTAAACATCCTAATGGCAATTGTGTGCATTAAAGTATTGTGTTGCATGTTTATTTAAAATAAGTGTTAGATGATTAATAAGTGTGTGCGTTTTGAAAGGTGTAACATCATATGTGAAAATATTATGAAAATCTCTGATTTAATTATAATCATGTTGTTTACCGTGAAAATCGGTAAACAATCGATGATCTTCCAAATTACTAAATTTGGTCACTTACAGGATCGATCAGATTGATCCTAGGACATGTGCTAATTGTTTAGAGTGAATTCTAGTGAATACGAATACTTTGACAGTATTGTGATGACAATAATAAGTGAACTATTTAGATAATAAAAGACTAACACAGACTAAGGGGAAAGATTGTAGAAGAAATAATGATAACTAGCAGCAAAGAAGAATATTTGAAATAAAGAAGTATTTCTAGAAAAGATAAAGATAAATTGTATTACTTCAAAGTAACTGACAATGGTGTAAAACAAATGTACATTTCTTAATTTACGGTTCCTCTTCACACGGGTACTTGGTAAATTTTACACACTTTGTACACACTTTGACACACACTGATCCTAACACTAAGACCTCCTATTTATACTAATCAAAATAACCATTTCTAATGGCCCCTTAATCACGTCGAGACAAATAGCACTTTGCATGGACGCAACTATCCACTATGTTCCACGTGTACCTTCAGCAGTTTCAGATAAGAACAAAGTTCCCTCCTTTATTTGAATTTTGAATCTCCAATCGAAACCGTCTTTAAACACTAGAGAAAATTTTTAAGTCCTAACTGCACACTAGCCCTTCTCATCCAGGGACTTTCAACTAGATCTCCCTAATATCAGATTCGGTCGAAAACCTCTTCACATGGGATTTCCATTTCGTAACTCTAAAATGGGCGTCAGGATCATAAGCTAACAAATTGCCCCCGAAAAATGTTATTTTCGACACGTAAGAGAAAAAGACATTTTTTGAGAACATGCTTCGACGCCTTGGACAACTCTGGAACATTGCCAAATGTTCCAATGTTGCAAAACTTTACAGTTTCTCCCAGCTGTCTGGTGACGTCAGAGTCATCATTACCTTTTTCCTAACCACGTCTCTTCATCCCACAACCGAATCTTTTCAATCATCACGTTTCCTAGACTCTAAGAAATTGTGGGTTTAGACATTAATTACCACCTCTCCATCACACTATCCAAGGGAGACATGTATCCCACTAACTTGTCAACCATCAATGTTGATTTGAAGCGTTTTCTCTCCCAAGCATGCTTATAAAAGCCACAAACTTACCAGTCTCACTTTTTACGCTTTCTGAACTTACAAACACTCTAGCTATTCAAGCAATCTTTAACTACAACCCAGATTATCTTTTCTTCTTCCAACTTTCAACAAAGATGGCAACCTCAAGCAAAACCCCTAAAGAAGTGAGCAAAGCTATCAAGACCACGACTTTCAAATAAAAAGCTCCCAAGAAGATTTTGGAGCTTCCTCCTTTCACCACATTACCTAATCCAGTAACGGTGGGTAATCAACAATATATCCCAGAACCCAAAATTGAGGAACAATGCAGGATCTACGCTTCCCAGGTACTTATCCATGTTTCTATTTCTGGAAAAACTCATGCATTATCTGAGCCTTTGACTGATTTAGACACTGATTTTAGCAAACTTAAAGAATACTTTCCCTCTTACCATAAATGCAAGCGCATAGGAAAAGCAAAAAAACCTAGGGTTGAACTAACTGCTGCTGAAGACCCATACACTAGTGAAACCAAAGATTTGAGGTTCATGAACAACATATTTAGAGTTTTTCGCGTTACCCCCTCATTCAAAGACCCAACAGATTATTTGGAATGGTTAAAGAAAATAGAAAAAACCAATGCCCAAAATTGGAAAGACATGAGAATTTACGACCTGATAATGTTATCGAAGGTAGGATTGCAGTATAGTGCATCCATGTTGGTTTCTCCACTGTATTTCTGGGATAGTACACATTACACTTTCCACCTCCCATGTGGTATGGCCACACCAACAATTTTTGACTTAGCCGCTATCACAGGGCTAAAACCCATTGGACACACGTACGACCCTGAGATTGATTCTGAAGATACCATAGCTTTTTCGACCTCTAGAGCAGCGTATTCGACTCATATTGCACACTATCATGATAAAGACACTGACACCGTATCTGATGTGGAACACATAGCTTTCTTAGCTCTGTGGTTATCTCATTCTGTATTCTGCTCGAAGTCTCTGCAAGTTGCCAAAAAGTATATCACCCTGGCGAAACAATTACGTGCTTGACATAGTGTTTGCCTAGGTGAAATGATACTAGAAAGCCTTTATGAATCATTGAGTGATAGAGTCACTCAATTGAAGAGCTTGGGTGAAAACAGAATCTCCTCCTCTCTGGTCCCTTTTGGTTATTACAACTCTGGCTTAATGCCACGTTCGAGGAAAGTCTACCGAATAAAGGCCTCATTGATGAAGAAGTTGAGGAAGTAAAAAATAGAGGGATCGAAGGCATTCGACTGGCTCAGGTGACTCCCCATGACGAAGGACAGGCCCTTCTACCAACTTTCATGGGTTGTATAATGATGTTCGTCAAGTGCCATGTATTTACTTAGAGCATGGCCCCCTTTGCTGCCAGAAAGTATGGTCCGGAATGGTTTACAAGGCCTTTCCCATCTCCCTCCAAAAAATGAGAGACATAATCTCTATTGATTTGGGAAGCCTTTTTGACCCCTAGGATCTTAACCCTTCGACTAAACCCCTCGAAGGTTTAGATTACTTTGATCGCCTATCAACCCAACCTTGTTGCTCGACAGTTTGGGATAATTCAGGCTCTCTCGAAGTGCCTGTATGATAGAAAGGGTAGCCTCCTTCTCTACAACGTGGTCCATAATGAAACCACCCCCTTTAAGCAGATAGCCAGATATACTGGCAGGACCCAACTCACTCCTCTCAACTTCGAGCCTAACTTCCTCTACACTCGAGAATTTGGGAGAACTAAAGAGTTCTATGATGTCTCTTCCTTTATCCAACATTTTGACAAAGTTTTTCTTCTTGTGAAGGAGAGAACCAAAAAGGTACTTACACACTTATCAAAGAAATCCAAGCTTTCCAAAATTACTTTGAAACTGCCTGTAGGCCTGATGATCTTAGTTGAACCATCTGTGAAGCAGTTGTTACACTCAAAGAATTTTTTTCAAAGAAAATGGAAATTCTGAAAATCCCTTCGTACATTCCTCATGAGAAACGCTACGAAATGGCTTTCGAATTGTTTCCCCAAAAATTTCCTCCACAACCTAATGCTGACTTTGGAGTGGCCCTTGTCCCTCCACTTCCAGATTGGTTTATTTGTGGGGACTCCATTAAGATCCTTTGACAGCAGTCCCAGAAGAAAGCCCAGCGGGTGGTTGTGACTAAGCATACTCTAGACAGTTTCAAAGGGCATCTTCATATAGGGATCGAAGATGTTCGCATCGAATCAGATATATATGAAGGTGTGACATGTGAGGTTTTTCTCGAATCATACCCCTATATTAGGATATTTACCCTTAGCTTACACTAATTGCTCTATGTTATTTTCTTTTAGCCACCAGGGTCCCACCCAAGAAACCGACAATCAGAAGGCTAATCGAATCGAAGACTAAGGGAGGTAGCAAGCCCACAAAGGTATATCTTCATCTTGCCCTTTTTACTCTTTGTTATATTTAATGGTACTGACACTCCAATACTCAATTCAGGCTGCTCGAAAACCTCCTTTTACCCCCATAAAAATCCAAAATAAACCCACAGAAACCCCTGTCATAATAGATTCTGACGGAGAGGATCTATCACCTGTGCTCGACCTAACCTCTAGGAAGAGAAAACAACAACCAAAGATCACTGACTCTTTGAGACAGCCTCCAACAAAACTTTCCAAGAAAAGGCCTTTTGCACTCACCATCCAAGAGCCTACCCCTAAAGACATGGCAAAGATAGTAGTGGCTCAAAGTGAAAGTGATAACTCTAGCCCTTGGGTCGAAGGAGGCAAGGTAAAATAAACTTCCCTCTATCTTGATTAGTTGATTTACTGTCCTTCACCACTCATTTTTGATTGTTTTGATTTCAAGATGGCACAGACATTGTCGTTCGAACCAAAGATACAATTTTCTCCGTGCCATCTTCTATAGCAGATGTCTTAAATAGCGCTGGCGAACCCACCTATCGACCGTCATCTGAAAAAAGCTCTATGAGTGAAATCAATCATGCCCTTTCTGGTGAGCTTGATACTTCACCACCAAATACCACTACCCAACACTCTCACACTAGCGGTTCCGATCATGAAGCTAATTCGAACAAAGAAGATGATGCTAGAGTGAACCGAGATACCATGGTGGTGGATGAAGAAGTTCAAGCTGGAGACAATCCTGAAGACGGTTCATGAAACGTCAAAGGAACAGTCGATCCCCGACAGTAGGGTAACGATGACGAAGATACGGTGATGGAGGAAGAGGACGAAGGTAACCAGACCCCACTCCCCGTTGGTGAGGATGATGGAGGCTTCGAAGAAGGGGACCATAATGACGAGGGGGCTAGGACATAGGCGAAGGACGGGATCAGAGTCAAACTCTTTCCACTCCAACCATTGTAGCTATTCCAATAGGCAGAGTTCGACAAGTAGTACTGAGGGTCTCTCTGCAGAAGAACTGGTTATTCTGAAACAAATCCAACCCCTTGAATATCTGTAAGCTATGTTAAGCTGCAGGGAAAGTTCTTCTGAGAAAAGCCTTAGCACTGCTTCGGCATTTGACGATAAACCTTCGAGTACGCCTGCGAATGAAGTGCTTTCAAAAATTAAGGAAAAGATCTTTAATGGTGACTTGTTCCTGCTGCTATTGGCTGGTTCTTCTGCCCCCTTAACCTTGAGGGCACTTCTTAATCAAGTCAATATGTTAGAAGATTCCCCTGAAGTTGCCAATGTTATCTTGGAGATAGGCATTATGATCGACCAAGCTGTCGAAGATCATAAGTTGTTACCTCAGCTAACAGGGGAGATCGAAAAGAAAGTTGGCTCTAAGGCAGCTGCCTGATATGCCGCCACTAAGTCAACCAACAAGGCGATGGAATTGGAGCAGACGAAACAAAAGAATAAAGAGAAGATCGAAGATCATGATCATGATATTGCTTCGCGGAGAAAACAAATAAAAGAACCGCAGGCAAAAATCTTTGAAGCCGAAAGAAGCAAAAGTGAACTCCTGGAGTTTGAAGATGCTTTAATGGCTAAAAAACTAGAATTCGACATGGAGTTCATTGAAAAAACTCGAAAGCTTAAATCTGAAATCGAACTTCTCCGGTCGAAGAGGTCTTTACGTGAGAAACGTCTAGAGCTTCTCAAAGCAAAGTACCTTCAGATCAAGGTCAATCTTCCTTTTTAGTTATAGTCTCCTTTACATTGTTGTGTTCCTATTTTGATGTAATGAAACATAAGTCTTAATTGTAATGAATATTAGCCCTTTGAGCCTTTAAGTCAAATGCAAACCATTTTGGCACCTTTTGCCATATTGGCTCTACTTAACTTATACACAATTACTCATTTCTTATTTTTATCTCTTGGAGTGTTGGCCTATACTTTTTCAAATATTTCCCATTTACTCTGAAGATTCTCTTGTCTTCATTAAGTTCCTCAATATCATAGGCACCATTAGAGAACACTTGCAAATTTTGAAAAGGGCCTTCCCACTTGGGAGACCACTTCCCTAAAATCTTATACTTTCGATCCATTGGAAGGACCACTTTCCAGACCAAATCTTCAGGCGAAAATCTTTTGATTTTTACCTTCTTGTTATAAGAGTTCTCTACTCTCTTCTTCTGCCATTTTAATAACTCCAAGGCATTTAGTCTTTCTTCATCTAGATCAACTAATTCATCCAACATCATGTTCCAGTATGACGCTGATGGAATTTCATGATGACTTTGAATTCTTATGGATTGTAGGTAAATTTCTACTAGTAGAACTGCATCATGACCAAAGGTCAATCAAAATGGGGTCGAATTTGTGGCTTCCTTGGGAGAAGTACAACATGCCCACAAAATCTGATCTAAAGTTTTGTGCCAATTTCTAGGCTTCTTCCCCAAATGCTTCTTAATCAAACCAATAATCACCTTATTAGCGGCTTCGACCTGTCCATTATCCTGAGTATAATATGGCATCAAAGTTAACAATTTGAAACCCATTTCTTTAGCAAATTCTTGCATCTTTCGACCAGTAAATACTGACCCTTGATCTGTTGTGACAGTATCTGGGATTCAAAATCTATAAATAATATGTTTCTCGATAAAATCGATCACATCTTCCTAGCTTACATTTGGTAAAGGTATAGCTTTGATCCATTTCATAAAATAATCAATGTCCACCAGGATATACCTCTGATTCTTAGATGATGATGGTCGAATTTCCCCAATTAGATGCAAAGCCCAACCTCTAAATGGCCAGGGTTTGATTATAGAGTGCAATTCGCTTGCAGTGACATGTTGTATGCATGCGTGTACGTGACATTCTTGGCATCCTTTTGCAAATTCGATGCAATCTTTCAGCATGGTAGGCCAGTACATTCCTTGGCGAAATAAGAGTCATTTCATCTTATGGCCTACTTGGTGTGTCCCACATGCCCCACTATGGACAATCAAAAGGGCTAAATATGCCTCTGACTCACTAAGGCACTTAAGCAAAACTCCCTCAGGAGACTTCTTGAACAACTCCAATCCCAAAAGAAAATAACTTAACGCTTGATACCTGGTTTTTTGATCAGAAGACGCCATTGGATTCTGTATATATTCCACTATTAGTTTTCTTCATTCTTCGTCTGTCAGATTATTGATTGCCAATATTTCGAAGTTTTCTTCATCAGTGTATCCCAGCTTTGTCTTTTCTAAGTTTGATGGGGCTAATCAGGTTGATACAACTTTTCCTCTGACTTCGATGACTTTTTGCAATTTTTATTTTGAAATTTTATACCCAGATGCAATTTGAGCCAAATCATTAGCCACTTGCATAGGATCGGAGTCGACCTTCATCTGGCTCCAAGGTTTGTCTCCAAACTTGAGTCTCCCTTCTTGGATGGCATTCTGCACAAGATCCCTGAAAAGAAAATATTGAGATGTTTTATGACTCAGAAAACTATGGTATTTGCAAAACCCTCTTTTATTTCTTTGTTCTAAAGGAGGCACTTTAGCACCCGAGGGTAATATCATTTGACCATCCTTAACTAACAAATCGAAGATTTCGTCACATTTTGTAACGTCGAAAGTGTAAGTTTTCTTAGGAAATTTATCATTCTTTTCTAGTTCAATAGGATTTTTTTCCGCTCAAACGGGGCTAAAACCTTGCATGCGTAAGGTGGCCCTTGCTTCAACTCAGCAAGGTCGGTTTCATTTTCGTTGAAGTCTAAAGGCCTATTATAGGCTCCTTCATTATCATTGCTGAAATCGACATAGGCTACTCTTTTATTCTTATTTACTCTAGCATTTTCCTCATTCAAGTGTTCTAACTGTCGAACCATATCATCCAGTTGGGCGATATCTCTCAAATACTGGATATCTAACTTCTTCCTAATAGAATAGTCAAGGCCCCCAATGGCCATTTTGATTAGTTCATGCTTTGGAACTTGCATAAAACACCTAGCTTTGAGTAATCGAAACCTATTTAGATAGTCATCAATTGGCTCAGTAAACTTTCGTTTAATACTAGCCAATTCCTTCACACTTATCTTTGTTTGTCCCATGTAAAAATCCTCATGGAACATTCTCTCTAATTGATTCCAAGTATGAATCAAACTTTGTGGCAAGGTGGTGAACCACGTGAAGACATTCTTTGTGAGAGAACTTGGGAAAAACTTTATCCCAAGGCTTTCGTTGTTCAAAATGTCTCCTGCCTTGATTAAATATCTAGCCACATGTTTGATAGTGGATTCAGTAGTATCCCTAGAAAACTTAGTGAATTTGAGGATTTTTGTTTTAGCGGGTGTTTCTGCCTGTAGGATATATTATGACAAAGGTGATGTATAATTTTGCCTTCGAAGGCCAAAGTTTACCCCATTTCGAACCATAATCCTTTCGACCATGGCTGCTAGATTATTATCTTCTGCCACATTATCATGTTGAATCTGTCGTATGACATTATCGGCGTTTTGGTTTCGATTTACCATTACTATACTTGGCTCCCTTTCTCTAGGGACTTGTGGTTCGATCCTAGGGGGTCTGACTCCTACTTCCTAATTCACCATCTCTGGTTGCGGTTGATTTTATGGGATCTAGTTGATAGTAGGGTCTTCTTCGAAGGTTGCCCCCAGGTTTTCCCTTACCCAATCCCTTGGAGGATGCCAATGAGGTTGTGGTACACCCAGGAACTCAACATTTGCGCCACCTGGGCTATCATCTGTTGATTCGACTTATTCGTATTTTGAATCAAAGGATTCAATACGGTGGTCAATGTTTGGGTAAGCATTTGGACTATCTCATGATTGCTTTCGTCCATATGTTGTCTCCGCACTACTGGAAAATTATTAGTAAGGTTAGGTATTTGTGTCTAGTGTCTCAAACCTGAAGATTGGTTGTTTCGACCCATGTTAACCCCATACCCTTGTATTGGGGAGTTTATGTTAACTATTGGTTCTGAGAAGGTCGAAGAAGCGTTATGTAAACTTGTCATCACTGAAGTTGGCATTCCATACAACTGTTCTCGCCCACCAAATGGTATAGAGAAACTAGGGGGTACCGAAGGCCTATTTAGAACATTTTCAATCGGTGGGGGTGGAGAGGGGGTGAGGAGGCCCCCTAGGCCCATTATAAGTTAAAATCGTTTCAGTATGGGGAATCGAATGCGTTAGCATCGAACTTGCCATAGATGGAACTGTTTCAGACACCTGCATTGTGGGCGTGTTCGCCCCTATCGAACAAGAAGGGGGTGGTATATTGTTGGTTGATGGATTTTGAAAATTTTGGTTATCTGGCGCATTTAAATTCGCCATTCTCGTAGTGGATTTTCCCCTTGGTACGTGTTCGTTGTTTGTGGCTACTTTACCACTCCTTAATAACATACAACAGATTCTTTCGAAAAAGGATAAAATGAATGAATAACCAGATTAAAAAACAATTTCAATTTTTCTAAAACGTTAGCACTGTCCCACTGGGCATGCCAATTTGTTTATCGTGAAATTGGTAAACAATCGTTGATCTTCCAAATTACTAAATTTGGTCACTTACAGGATCAATCAGATTGATCCTAGGACATGTGCTAATTATTTAGAGTGAATTCTAGTGAATAAGAATACTTCGACAGTATTGTGATGACAAAAATAAATGAACTATTTAGACAATAAAAGACTAACACAAATTAAAGAGAAATATTATAGAAGAAATGACGATAACTAGCAGCAAAGAAGAATATTTGAAATAAAGAAGTATTTCTGGAAAAGATAAAGATAAATTGTATTACTTCAAAGTAACTGACAATAGTGTAAAACAAACGTACATTTCTTAATTTACAGTTCCTCTTCACATGGGTAATTGGTAATTTTTACAAACTTTGTACACACTTTGACACACATTGATCTTAACACTAAGACCTTATATTTATACTAATCGAAATAACCGTTTCTAACGGCCCCTTAATCACGTCGAGACAAATGGCACTTTGCATGGATGCAACTATCCACTATGCTCCACGTGTACCTTCAGCAGTTTCAGATAAGAACAAAGTTCCTTCCTTTATTTTAATTTTGAATCTCCAGTCGAAACCGTCTTCAAACACTAGAGAATATTTTTAAGTCCTAACTGCACACTAGCCCTTCTCATCTGGGGACTTTCGAATAGATCTCCCTAATATCAGATTCGGTCGAAAACCTCTTCACATGGGATTTCCATTTTGTAACTATAAAATGGGAGTCGAAATTATGAGCTAACACATGCATTGGGGAATTAGGGTGTTACATTAGTGATATCAGAGCAACTCGGTTCGTCTGGCCAGGTTTTGATATGTTGTTTGTTCCTTAGTATGCGACATATGTGTGAAACACTGTTGGTGCTTACTTGTTTTTCTAACCGCTTAGGATCGGGATTGGAACAAGTGAGGGGGAAGCTTCTGCTTCTCAAAGGTGTTTCGGGTGTGGAGAGTTGCTTTAGTGAGCCGCTGATTGTAAGAGTTCAGGCGATGTCGAAGTTGTGTTGTTCCCGAAACTAAAGAGGCTAGGATTCGAGATTCTTGTTTGCTGATCAAGTTGGGATGTCTGTGAGGGAGAACAATGAGACATTGTTAAGGGTTTCCTTTTAGAGAGTGAAGATCAATGTGATGGCTAGTGATGTTCCAGTGGTGTGTAATTCCTGATGTGTTTCCTGAAGATATCAGTGATTTGCCCTCAGAGCGTGAATCTGAGTTTGATGGAGGTGAAAAGTTGATGTTTATATCTGCTAAGCAAGTAAGAGAGTCTGTAATGAATGATGTGCAAGTGTTGGTGATGTTAGCCTTGTTACAAGCCAAAAACAAAGGAGTAGTTTGTGATTTGCTGGTTATTTCTTATTTCCCATAAGTGTTTCTTGAAGACATCGTTGATTTATCGTCGGAGCGCGAAGTAGAGTTTTCTATAGACTTGGTACCAAGTATGAACTCGATTTTGATGACACCTTATGTAATTTATGGTTTAGATTTGAGTGAGCTTAAGAAGCAATTAGAGGATTTGCTTGAGAATAAGTTTGTTCAGCCGAGTGTTTCATCGTGGGGTGCACCGGTGTTGCTAGTCAAGAAGAAAGATGGTAGCATGAGATCGTGCGTTGACTATAGAAAGCTAGATAAGGTAACTATCAAGAACAAGTATCGACTTTCGAGGATTGATTATTTGATGGACCAGCTGGTGGAAGCATAACTTGAGAGCTGGAGAGCCAGTTGAGAAAGTCGTATCGGACTCTATTTCCTTCAAGTAATTTTTTAGGGCGAGTTTTTTTTAAAGTGGAGGAGAGTTATAACACCCCAAATTAGATTAATTAATTTAATTGAATTATTTAAATTTTTATTTAATTATTTGGTATTTGGTGTGCCTTTAAAAGAAATTTGGTGATTATATGTGTTGTTGGGGTGTAATTGTAATGGTAGGATATGGTGAGATTATGAGAGTTTGGTAGAATAATTATAAAATAACTAGAATATTAATATTTTTAATTAAAATTAAAAATAAATAAAAATTTAAATTTGTGGCTTTATATTATAAATTATTTGATTAATTATATAATAGAGAAAATATGAATAAGTGGAGAAATAAGGGACAATGAGGATATTTAGGAGAATAAGTTGGGGGTAGTAAAGGAAATACCTAAATGGAGAATTAAGTTTTATTTATAAATATGAGATTGGATCAAAAATTAAATTTATTATTAATATGAGTTTAATAATTAAATTGGAAAAACAAAATAATATGAGTTTGGAGTGATAGTATGAATTAAAAGTGTTGAGAGCTAATGAGGTAATTAAAAAGAATTATGTAGAAAACCCTAAGTATATATTCTAAAAGGTGAGGGAGAGTTAGGTTTCATCCAATTCTTAAAAAACTTGAGAAAGAGGAAAGAGGAGAACCCTAGAACTAAAAGAGGAGAGGAAAACCATTGGAGAAGAACTTGATTGTTGGAATTCTAAGGTAAGACGAAGAATAGATTTCAATAGGATTTACGCATGAGGGGTAGGGTATAAGAGTCCTTAACCTCCAATAGGGCATTGAGTTGTTCATGAAATTTTGAGTTTATATGATGTTATGATGTTGATTAGCTGAATTGATGTGTACTTTCGTGTATAATTTGAAATGTGATTACTGTTTTGAAATTGTTAATATTTTCCACCATTATCAAAGGTTTCAAGCTTTGGGGTTAATATGTTTTCGAAAAAATTGAAAATTATATGTGTTAAATTGTTGTTTTAATCATTAGAAAATTCTAGTACGTTGAATTCTGGTATCGGAGGTTCGGAAGGGCTTCTATGTTGGAAAATGCAAAAAAGTAAATTCTGGGTATTTACCCACAAATATTGGGAGTTAGCAATGAACTGGCCATAGGAAAAACCCAATTCTTGGTGACACCCGTCAACCCTTATGACTCTGTTTCGGATGTGGTACGAAGCGTTAAAAACCTAATGTGTAGTAATATGTCATAGTGATGCGTTAAGAGGTTGAATGTGCACTTAATGACGTGAATATACTATTTTACTTAAGATGTAATATTGATGGTTGTGTTTCTAGCAGCTGAGTTGGGTTTTATGTATTGTGTTGTCGTGTGATTCATGTTAGCTGTTGTTGGACATATTTTGGGTGACTTAAATTAATTATTACATTGGCTTGTTGAGTGTTAATAATTGATTTAGAAAAATTACTTAATCGTTATAATTAAATTGATAATGTTATTTGGTCTGATGTTTTGTATGCATAAATTTGTTTCTATATCGTGTATGAATATTTGAGTTCTGTGATGCTTGTATGTGAATATGCATAATTGTTATTGTAGTGGTGGTAGTTCGAAGGGGAAACTATGTTGTTGTATGCTATTTATAGTTTGATGTTGTTTATGGAACATTGTATGATTATTTATTATGATCATTATGTTTGCACAATGAGTTGATTAAATTTATGTGTTGTTTGAAATATAATTTCGTTAAAATGAACTATTATCATGCTTGTGTTGCATTATTGATTGATAATGTGTATTTTGTGATTTTGGTGTGATGTAATCCAAATAGAGGATTACTTGAGTTGTTAATGCATGTATGTTAGGATCAAAATAGAGGTCTTAACGCATTGAATTTTGTTAACGTGTTCATACATTCATGTTCAGTTGTCTGAAGAGGCATGTTCGCTAGTTCAGAAGAAAGGACTAATGGCTTGTCCCAAGCTTAGAGAGGGGGCTTGTGTAAGACCCCAATTTTGACCCTAAGATCCCTCATGATATCTCATCATATGCATTAGCTTTGGGATCACACTTTGGCATCCTCCTTACACCTCATTCATTAGGTTTGCATTGGGAGAGATCACCAATCACTTTTGATTGTATCATACTTTGTTTTTCATTATTTACCAACCAAAATACCAAAAATATGTCAATGTATAGTTTGTTACTTTTGTAGGTAGTGTGTATGTTCACCCATGCTCCATCAAGCTCATATCCAGGGTTTGAGACCCTCAATGCAAGGAGTTCAATCAAGAAATGGTTCACTTGGCTCTAAGTATCATATTTGGATCCCCATGATCTTCACATGTCATTTGATCAAGAAATCACCAAGAGTTTGAAGCTTGTTTGCCTTGGAAGCCCTAATTCATCTAGGTATCTTGTGTGACTTCCTCAATAAGTTTCTTCAACATTTGATCAAATATTTCAAAGTATACTTCATATTACATCATCTTACACATATATGATCCTCCATGAGTCCCAAAAGTCAATCGAATGTCAATCTAGCAAGATGGTTCATGGTGGTTGACCAGAGAAAGTCAACTGGTCAAAACTGGGATTCCCTATACCCTATCTCCTACAATGTTTGTCATATGAAAATGATTCCAAGAGAAAAATTACTCAAAGTGACATTCCAAACAACTTTAATATTTAAGTCAAGAGCTAGTTTTTCTTGGAAAGTCATTTTTTATGGTGAAAGATTATAGGTCATTTTGTTTGAACCCTGGTTTGAAGGTCAACTTCCCAAGACCATAACTTGCTCATTTTTTATGAGATTAAAGCCATTCAAATTCATGATCAAATTTAAGATATCTACTTCAACTTTGATGTTTGTAGGAAGTTCAAATTTAACTTGAAAGTGCATGTGCCAAGAGGAAACATTATAGGTCATTTTGGGCCAATACCATTGAACAAGTGATTTTCCTCAACTTCTAAAATGCATAACTCCTTCATGCCAAATCCAAATGACGTCAAATTTGTGAAAAAATTTAAGAGGTTTGAAAGAGGTACAACTTTGGTGAAGGAACGTTTTTCATTTGAAGTCCATAGCAAACGTTATTCAAGGTGGAAAAAGTGAACATTTGACTTGGGACTTAGAAAATTTTCAAATATGTTTAATTTCCCAAACTTCTACCTCAAGATTAATCATGATCCAAGCTTGAAATGAAAAAGTGTTCAACATTAAAGTTGTTCCCCTTGATCACACCTTTCCAAAAAGTCCGAGATCATCCCATTTGGGTCAAAATTTAAGGACTTGCGCATGGGTGCAATGTGAGGTACCATTTGGAATAAATTCATGATCCAATTCAATTCAACAATGCATGGCTTAATGCAACACCTTCAGCATGACATGTGCAAACTTTTGGACCTTTTCCAATCATTCTTTGGGCTTTGTACACGCCCATGCAAGCTCATGATGAAGGTTGCTATTTTTGAACATTGAAATGGAAGTGTAAAGAAATTAATTACATTGGCTATAAATACAAGAGCAATGAGATCAGAACTTCATCAACACCCTGCCCAAGCTCTGCTAGACTGATCCAAACCCTCATTTCCATAGAATTTCTGAAGATTTCTCTTGAAATCGATCTTGAACTTCATCTTCTGTTTGGAAGTTCAAACTCCAGAAATTCACTTCCTTTTTCATCTCAATTGGCTTCTGCAAGTAAGAGGAAGAGAAAGCAAGCAAATTCAGATCAAGATCATGTGAAATTGGATCAACTCAAAGGTGATTTTTCAAAAACTTCATCCTTTGATTCTCTCTAAATTCTTCACCATTCTTTGTGATTTTCAGTTGGGTGAAGTCCTACCAATGTAGGCAACAAGATTGAGTTGCTTTGAGGTCAAATCGAAGCAACTCAATTCATGATCCTCAAAATTCAAATCCCTGTATCTTTTTATATACTTGGAATTGGAGAAAATTGAGGCCAGATTCGAGCTCCTGAGCATTTTTTCTTTAAATCCATGTCTTTGTTTTTCATTTTGGTGACGGTTGATGGTGGACCAGTCCGGTGACGTCCACCAGAGAAGAAGATCATAGCTCTAGCTCCGGTGGTGTGTTGTCACACCTCTCAACCACATGATGCATTCAAAATGTTTTAATCTTAGCCCTTGGTTCTGATTACCACGTGTACAACGCATTTGACTTGGTGCATGATGGAGCGCGCGGTGTGGCCATCAGATCTACCACCTCATTTAGTGGGAGAGATCTGATGGGCCCTAATTTTCCATATTTTCTGATTTTTCATTTAATTGTGTTATTTTGATTAATTCATATTAATTTCATTTTTAATCCAAAAAATATGGGACTTTCACCAAAAAAAAATTAAATATTCTCCTCTTTCATTTTCTGAATTAAAATTATTTTTTTGATTAATTTTGATATTTTTCATGAATTAATTGTTTTTATGCATATTTTAAATTGTTTAAAAATACCTCTAACTTTTCAAAAATCATGAAAATTTTCGTATAAGGTCCTTTGACCTTGTTTGACCTAGGATAAATCTCTTGGCCATTTATTTGGTGTTTTGAAGAGGTTTTAGGTTTTGACCAAACTAAATTTAATTTAAATGCATTTTTAATTTGATTTTTAATTGGGGAATTGTATAGAAATCATGTTGAGCCATTTTTATTGACTTGTTATATTTGACTATCTGTTTGGGCCTTGGTCAAGGTTGATTTGACTTTTGTTAAGTTAAAATCATTGGATTTAGGGGATTGATGAAATGTACATTTCATCTCCCAAAATGAATCAATGATTTTAATTTGATAAAATTCCTCCCATGACCAATTTGTGTTTCTCTCATCTCCCCTCCCTCTTCATCTTCAATCCCATTCTATCCTATCCCTTTTATTGACCAATGAAATCTCAAAAATCCTAAGGCTAATTGGTTCATCAATAACCTTGTGTTAGATGAACCAATACAAGTATGGATGAGATATGTCTATCCCCTTGATCTTTTTCTTTTAGTGTGTGATATGTTTTAGGAGTTTGGTTCATCTTACCAAATCTATAACATGCATTAGCACCTAAATTTTTATTGCCCGGCCTCGGATAGTTATGACTTCTACATATGTCCAATTACGATTGCTTAACATAGAGCTAAATTTGATCCTAAAGGCATATCGTTCTAGTAAGTGAGATTATAAGTCTCCCATCTTTCATGGTACTGTGTGGAAACTTGCCCTTTTTTCCTTCCTTTGGAAGATGTCTTGGTTCAAGGATCCATGCTTGTGAATAAATGGTTGAGTGTTCTCCAAAGAATGACTTAATCAATTGAAAAGCAAAACTCCACTAACATCTAATTAACTTTGACTAACACTAACTATTACTAACTTTGCTTTACTTTCAAGTCATTTACTTAATGCAATTTAATTTCAAGTCATTTACCATTCATTTGTCATTTACATATCATTTAACTTGTTTATGTTTATGTCATTTTCACTTTGCTCATTTGAGCCATATATTGTGATTGTATATATTTCTTTGTGTATTTTGCTTGTGTTTGTGGTCTTAGGACCTTAAAATACTTCATGAACAATAAAAACCCTAAAAAATGTTTGTGTGGACTGTTGGGTTTGATCTGAGCTTTTGGATTAAGAATTAGGCAACATTCCATATGCAAAAAGGACTTGGCCAATGCCAACATTTATGAGACCAAGTTATTGTGATTTGAGCTTTCGTCTGATACAAGTATTGGGATCCACTTGAGTTCATCTTCTAAATGGTCTTGATGCAACTGTTATTTTGATCTCATGTTATACCTTCTTCTGAGCAAAAATCAAGAAGTATTTCATCTGATACATGAGAAGACAAAGAAGACTATTAGTTATGGATTTGTATACTTGGATGTGGCCATCTTTATTTGATGCCTTTCTCTTCATATTGCTAATTGCTTGCTGATTATTGCTTGATTCAAAGTCCAAAGGGAAAGTGGGGTTTCTATATGACATTCTTGTATGTTGGATTGCATCCAATTTGTCAGATCTTTTCAACTCTTAACTTTTAATTTTATGCTTAGGATTAGTCTCTTCATCTCCTCCCACTTCATAAATTTCAAAATCTCTCCCCCTTTTCAAAAACTTTCTTTGCTTGTGATTTTAAAACTTAGACTTTATTGCAAACTAGAAACTTTGCCCTTATGCCATTGCTTTTTTTTAACTCTCTTCTTAAATCAAACTTGTAAATGAACTTAACCATATTGACTTAAAATTTCAAAATACAAAAAGAACTAACACTCATGCAAACTTTTGGGCTTTT
Organism: Lathyrus oleraceus; assembly: GCF_024323335.1. NCBI lineage: Eukaryota > Viridiplantae > Streptophyta > Magnoliopsida > Fabales > Fabaceae > Lathyrus > Lathyrus oleraceus. The sequence continues at coordinate 271,257,709 of NC_066582.1, forward strand.
TGTGCCTCTTTTAAACTTAATTTTTGATTAAAAGCAATCCACTTATTTTGAAATTGTTACCACGAACTACGAGGTTTTGATCCCTCATTTTTATGTTGGTACGTAGGCACAAGTCTGAAGGTCTTGTCAAACACAAAATATAATCAATGAATTATTTTCTCATCCACACACTCTATTTGTTGCAAACATCTTTTATACCAAAAACACATACACACATAAAAAAAGGTTCCCTAGGAGTACCTAGGACACTTTGGGTGCTAACACCTTCCCTCTGTGTAACCAACCCCCTTACCTGTAATCTATGGCAATTTATTAGTTTTGATTTGAAAACTTCTTATCTTTGGGTTTTATTCGTACTTTTTCCTTTTCTTTTGGAAATAATAAAAGCGCGGTGGAGACTCTGGTTTTGTTGACGTTAAGTTTATCCATACCTTAATGGTCATGAATTTACCGCTACAGCTTGGAGCTCAGAAGAGGGGGCTCAGGGGTTCAAAAGAGGGTACCCAGTTCCAGAGGGAACCAAATGTTGAGTTGGTACCATATGCATACGCATAAAGTTGCATAGACGAGTTGAATTACATAACGCGTTATATGTGCATTTGTTGAGATATATTTCGTGTGTTGGGTGTGAGAATGTAACAATATATTATGATTGAGATTTTGTAGCATATGATATGTGTTTAATATCGTACCTTGCAGTATATGCATGTTATTATTTATTGTGATTTCTCACCCCTTCTGTTTGCATGTTGCCATTACATGGGCATCATGCAAATACTCAAAAGTAGAGACATTGTTGTGAGTGGAAGCTAGCTCCTGAAGTTATTTCCTTTAGTTTCGTTGTTTTAGTTTTTGTCATGCTCTGATATGTAACACTGGGGAGCGATTTTCTTTGCTTTATTTTGAGATTTTCTGAGAGAGAATGTATGCTCTCGTACCTTTATGTTTTGGTGTGATGAGCATTTGGAGAAAACTTACGAGTTGATGCTTTTAGTTATAATATGATGTTTTATTATGGGATTTAAATTTGTATGTGTGTCTTATTTATGATGTCCCTGCCATGATATCAGATGAGTTGGATGTCGTGTAAACATCATAATTACAAATAAGATGAATTGATGTCTTGTAAACATCCTAAGTGCAATTGTGTACATAAAAATATTGTGTTGCATATTTATTTAAATAAAGTGTTACATGAGCAGCATGCGTGTGTATTTTGAGAGGTGTAACATCTATGTGAAAATGTTGTGAAAAATATATGATTTAATTATAATCATTCGTTAGGGAATTAGGGTGTTACACTAGTGGTATATGAGCAAGTCGGTCCATCCGGCCAAGTTTTCATATGTTGTTTATTCCTTAGTACGTGACATGTGTGTGAAACATTGTTGGTGCTTGCTTGTTTTTCTAACCACTTAGGAGCGGGATTGAAACAAGTGCGGGAGCAGCTTCTGCTCCTCTGAGGTGTTTCAGGTGTGGAGAGTTGGTTCAGTGAGCCGCTGATTTCAAGAGTTCAGGAAATGTTGAAGTTGTGTTGTTCCTGAAACTGAAAAGGCTGTAGATTCAAGATTACTATCTGCCGGTGAAGTTGGGATGTCTGTAAAGGAGAATGATGAAACATTGTTAAGGGTTGCCTTTCGGAGAGTGAAGAGCAATGTGACGGCTAGTGATGTTTTAGTGGTGTGTAATTCCTGATGCTTTTCCTGAAGATATCGGTGACTTGCCTCCAGAGCGGGAATCTGAGTTCAATGGAGGTGAAAAGTTGTTGTTTATATCTACTAAGCAAGTAAGAGAGTCTATAATGAATGGTGTACAAGTGTTGGTGTTGTAGCCTCGTTAGAAGCCAAAGACAAAGGAGTAGTTTGTGATCTGCCAGTTATTTTTTATTTCCCAGAAGTGTTTCATGAAGACATCATTGATTTGTCGCCAGAGTGTGAAATTGAGTTTTCTATAGACTTGGTACCAGGTATGAACTCGATGCCGATGAAACCTTATGGATTGTCTGGTTTATAGTTGACTGAGATTAATAAGAAATTAAAGGATTTGCTTGAGAAGAAGTTTATTCATCCAAGTGTTTCCCCATGGGGTGCGTCGATGTTGCTAGTCAAGAAGAAAGATGGTAGCATGAGATCGTGTGTTGACTATGGAAAGTTGGATAAGGTGACTATCAAGAACAAGTATCAACTTCCGAGAATTGATGATTTGATGGACCAGCTGGTGGAAGTATAACTTGAGAGCTGGAGAGCCAGTTGAGAAAGTCGTATCGGACTCTATTTCCTTTAAGTAATTTTCGATGGCAGAATTTTTTCAAGTGGACGAGAGTTGTAACACCCCAAATTCGATTAATTAATTTAATTGAATTATTTAAATTTTTATTTAATTATTTGGTGTTTTGTGTGCCTTTAAAATAAATTTGGTGATTATATGTTTTGTTTGGATGTAATGGTAATGATAGGGTATGGTGAGAATATATGAGTTTGGTAGAATAATTAGAAAATAACTAGAATATTAGTATTTTAATTAATATTAGAAATATAAAAAATTAAAAATTTATGGCTTTATATTTTATAAGTTATTTAATTAATTATATCCTATTGAAAATAGGAGTTAGTAGAGAAATAAGGGGCAATGAGGATATTTAGGAGAATAAGTTGGAGGTATCGCGCCGCGAGAAAATACAGAGTCACCACCGGATTTTATTTGTTCTAAAAAAAAGGGAAAATATCGACAAAACCCCAAAGAGAATGGTCGTCACGACCAAGAGCGGATTCAGGAGTTGGTTATATAAGGGAAAGGTAATAGCACCCATCACATTTGTTGTACTCGGCGGGAACCACTTTGTTTATTCTATGTGTGTATGAATGTTGTTATTTGAAGGTTACTTGCTATTAGTTTAATGGATAAAAAATAAGTTTTAAATTAATATGCTCGCCAAGATCTCGTAATCATGTGCCTACGTATCCTCATAGTGCAATAAGAAAATCAGAGGTTCGTAGTTCTGAGTAGAAAATGAGTGTGTGTTGATTGTTTTTAGTGGGCACTGTTAACGTTCGCGTTCTAGTAGTTAATGTTGCTTGTACGCTCGTACATGGGAGACTTAAGCATTTATTTGTTTACGGTAGAATGGATTCGCTTGGATCGCATTCTAGCAGTTAAATATTACTTGTATAATCATGTTGCTTTCAAATGAATTTGATTTTGAAAAAGCACTTGACGTCAGATCAAGTGTATTTTATTCTTTTGAAAATGTTCTTTTTATCGTTTTAATTTTATCTTTTTAGTTAACATGCAAAGGAAAGCGGTAAAAAATATAAATTCTACGCTATTACATGTTCATGAGAGTGGGGAACATTTAACCCCCAATGGGGGATTGAGTGAGGTAATTAAAAGTGATAGTATAAATTAAAAGTGTTGAGGGCTAATGAGGTAATTGAAAATAAGTGTGTAGAAAACCTTAAGTATATATTCTAAAAGGTGGGGGAGAGTTAGGTTTCATTCATTTCTTAGAGAACTTGAGAAAGAGGAAAGAGGAGAACACTAGAGTTAGAAGAGGAGAGGAAAACCATTGGAGAAGAGTTTGCTGGCTGGAATTCTAAGACAAGGGAGAAGAATAGATTTCAATATGGCTTAAGTGTAAGACCCCAATTTTGTCCCTAAGATCCCTCATGGCATCATAGCATTGCATTGCATAGTCTCAAGGATCATTGAGCATCTTGGCTCCCTTTCCCCTTGGGTAGGGATCTCTTGTGAGTGGTTTGAGATTACCAAGCATGCTTGAATTGTATATCATTGCTTTTCTCATTTTGTTTACTAACCAAAAGCACAAAAATATGTCATTTACTTCTTTTGTTGTAGCTTAAGCAAGCACCAGGTCAAGAGCTTCAAGAAGATCCTTTGTGCAAGAGATGAGGTATTTTTCTTGGGATGAGTACCACATGATCATTATAAGGAGCTTACATGAGCTAGAGATTCATTTTGAAGCAATTTCATCAAGTGGTAAAGGCTCAAGTTCATCAAGACATTTCAAGGTCATCTGAGGACCAAAAAGTCAACTGTGCAGTCAACTATGGGCTATGAGGTGGGGAAATTATTTGAGACACCTCAATCATGTTCAAATGAGGCCTATTCATCATTCTAAACATCCATCTTGAAGATTCAAAGGTCATGGCAAAAGTTACTAAAAATGGAAAATGACCTATAATTCAAAGTTTCCAAATTTGGCAAGTTTTTGGTCCACATTCAACTTGACTTGTCAATGTCAAAGAAGTTTCAAATGGATTTTTGGTGAATATGAAAGTTGTAGATCTTTGTCTCCAATTTCCAAAAAGTCCTAATTCATGTCCATATGATGAATGGTTAGGAAGTTATGGTCATTTGATTACAAGGTGTGCATGGAAAATCAAAATGGCATAACTTTTGACACAATGCTTCAAATTGATTCATTCTTTTTGCAAAATGCTCCTTATGTGCAAGACATCTCAAATAGACAACATTTGGCCCAATTATGCAAAGGAATCATGGCCAAGAGTTCATTATTTTCATACATGTTCACTTTGAAGAAATTTTTCATAATTCATTTTTGGATTAAGATGCAAGCAAACAAACACTTCAAGCTTGACCATTGGATGATTTTGAGTGGATTAAAAGCCTTGCATGAGGAAGAGCACGTGGATTATGGGCCTTGGAAGCTCATGTGCATTTTTTGCAAATTGCCTTACATCTCACTAATCATGATTAATGAATGGCTTAATTGATTAGCAGCATCATTAGCATGGGATATAAAAGCTCAAACCCTAATTCTAACTCCATAACAGAACCAATTCAGATCTAAAAATTCAAAACTCCCTCCATTTTCTCTCACTTCGAATTTTGATTTTCTCCACACAAACACCAAAAATTATTCCATATTCTTGATGATCATCCTCCACTGATCAAGAATCATCATCTGTTTGGATCAATTAAGCCAGAATTCGAGTAGTTCATGTACATGAGCATGGCGATGGAATTTGAAAATTGAAGAAGAATCAAGTGGTTTCAAGTGTTCCTGTTTGCACAAAGCTTCAAGGCAAGATCAAAGGAGAAGATCTGGAGCTTATGAGCGCTTGAGAGCACGATTTCAGCAACCTTCACTTCAAGGTGATTCAAAATTCATCATCTCTTTTTGCTGTTTTAAGGTCATAAATGTGTAGATCCTGTTGTGTAGAGCTCGTACATGTGTTTAGAATTGAAAATGGTTAAGAAATGAGCATGTATGATGAACTGGAAGTTTAGATCTAGAATATGTTTTCGTTCGATCTGCAAAACCTAGAATGATTTAGGAAGAATTGATTGCATATTTGGAATGTACATTGCAAGGCGGTTCGAATGGTGTATGGTTTGTTGATTTCTGGAAAAAAATTGGTCGGAGTCCGCCGGAGTTGGCCGGGGAAGACGACCGGAGCTACAGCTCCGGCGTCTGTAAATCCTAGGGTTTGTGTGACATGTTTGCCATGTGTGCGCCATGTGTGCGCTCGCTTGTATGAATGACTGGATGCCATTGCCTTGACCAAGCCACGCGTGTGAGTTGACTGCTGATTGTGCATGCTGACACATTAATGAAACGCGGCATTTTGGTTATTTGAATGTGAGCCATTGATCCTTGATGTGCGCCTTATCCAACGGCTGTGGTTATTTCTGAATTGATTTGAATATATTTGTTTCCCTCCATATTTCTTTTTATATTTCACTTATTTTTCCTATTTTGTAAAATTCATTAAAAATTCAAAAATGATCCAAATGAACTCTAATTTTTTTTCCTAGTTTTGTATGAATGTCTACTTTTTTTTGGTATTATTTTCATGAATTGTTGATGTCTGGTTTGTGATGTGTGAATCTTTGAATCCATGTGGTGTTAATTTGATATGTTGTGTTCAATGCATTGTGAAATTCTCTATGTTGAACCATTTGATCCAATTTTTTGCATGCTTGACCTTCATACATGATGTGAATTTTTGGTCACTGGTTTGGATTTTTTCTCATATGTTATCATCACTTTTGACACATGGAGATAAATGTGACAATTTGTGTCACATTTTTTACATTGGATTGTTACATTTTTTATCACATAGCATTTGAACCTTTATGGATTTGATCTTTTGCATAATGATTGTTCATGACATAAGGAGCTTGCATAAAAAATCTCAAAGTCATTGCATGCATTTCTGTTTTGATTGGAATTTTCTAAATTGGAAGTTCACTTTGTGCACATTTTGTGATCATTGCATAGCATAGGCCATTTGAGATATTGGCTTATTGAATTGATGCTGGTACTTTTGAGGACATTAAATGGAATATTTGAATGTGCATTATGTGGAAGATTGAGTTCTGTTTTGATCATTTGGTTTGGTTTTGAACTTAGTCTTTGTACTAGTGTTTTGTGCATAAACTAACTGTGCTTTGTGTTTCAGGTTTGGACATTTAGCATTGATGGTTGATTTGTTCTCACTTTGTGAGATGCAAATGATTTGAGTTCTAACTTGTGTTTGTTTTGTAGGATTTTAAGTGATGTGCTTGAGCTCATGAGTTCATTTGAATGCTTGGGCATTGTTCATTGGATTGTGTAATTGTTGGAAGGATTCACTGTTTGTCTGTTGGTTTTATAACTGAAATATTAACTGTTTAGTCCTTGTACAGGTACCTTAGTTGCTTGGTTGCTTTTGCTTAAGCTTTGGATTGTGGTTGATACACCACTTAGGTAGTTATCTTCTTACTTCATGTAGTCTGGAAGTCATGTCACCTTTTTGGCAGGCATTTTGCTGGCAAGTCCTCCTTCAGAGGCTCTGTTTGTATTTGTTTACAATTGTGCCAAAGACCTCCAAGATGAGGCATGTGATATTTGATAAGACCTCCAAGAGTAGAGGCAATTGAGGGATAAAAGGGATTAGTAGCCAGTCCCCCGTTATTCAGTGTGTCGTTCTTTATGCTCGCACTACGTGCTGATGCTTCTGAACATGTACCCAAGATCTTTGTCCAGAGTCTGTCAAGTGGAATAGGATCCCACTTTCTAGATCCCCACGCTTTATTTGTCATGAGCTCACCCCGGCCAGGGTTAAGAGCATGAGGTCTCATCCTCATTTCCATTTTGATCAGCTTCACCCTAACGTTCAATGTTAGTGGTTAAGAGCTACAGATTACCCATTACAGTTTGGCTTGTTTGTCGAGGTTGACATGACCCCTATTGACTAAAGCCCACCCATTTGTTTGAGCCTCTTGTATGAATATAGTGTGTGATGATTGTTTACTTGTGAACTTTTGATGTGTGTGCTCTTGAGAGGAACTCCTAGTGTGGTTTCATTTCATATCCCTCACCTTTTTGTTCTCTTTAGGACTTTAACCTTTCATCTTCATTTCTCCACCCTAACCCAAGCCAAAACCTTTTTGTGCAAACATTTGACTTTGTTTTCAACATTAGAAACCTAAGCCTTATGCTTTTGATTTTCAAACTTTCTTTTCTAAACACTCATTTTGAATTGAATCTTTAAGTCAACTTTGACCATTTTTGTATATACTTCTAATTGGTAAATATAACCCATTCAAATTTCTTTTGTGGTTCCAATGTCCACTTTCTTAATCAATTTTTTTCCATAACCTTTAGCTATTAGGTTTGAGTTATCTTTGTGGTAGATGTAATACTCACCTTATCCTTAGTGATGGACAATGAGTCTTCCATGCTTATTATAGGGTTAACCCCTCACTAGCATGTTGAAGCTATCCTCACAAGGTGGATTTGTGGTTTTAGGTTGAGTTTTCTCCCTTTGATAACAAAAGACCTTAAGGCTTTTGGACCAATCAATCCACTCATTTGTTTTGAGATTTTTACCCCGAACTACGAGGTTTTGATCCTAATCTTTTTATAAGAGGGTACGTAGGCAATGGGTTTATCCATCCAAACACAAAAATGTAAATAAACTTGTATATTCTTTTCTCATCTCTTCAATCATGTTTCCACAAATAAATTTTTCACAAAACAACAACCTTCACAAGTGTGAAAAGGGCTCCCTAGGAGTACCTAGGATGTTTTGGGTGCCTAACACCTTCCCATTGCATAACCAACCCCCTTACCCAGATCTCTGTTTCTTTTACTAGTTTTGTTTGTAAAACTTTTAGGTTTTTGTTCGCTTTCTAACCATTCCTTTGGATAAATAGAAGTGCGGTGGCAACTCGAATTTGTACGATTTACCTTGGATTTAGTCAATATCTCCAATGGTAACGAATACACCGCTACAGAAAAGTGGCGACTCTGCTGGGGATAAAATCTCCCTGTTGGGTTTTGCCAACTTTTCATGCTTGTTGTATTATATTGTTTGTGACATATTTTTGTGCAATTTGGGATTACTGTATTGTATGTAATGATTGAATTGCTTGATATATTAATTGCTTGTGTGCTTGGTGATCTTTGTGAGATGAGTTCTATACCCGAACTCGAGTGCACTTAGGATAGGAGAATGGCATAGTCTCGTCAACTTGTGTGGAGTTATTCCTTAGCAAGTTGACTTGCGAGTCCATTCACTTGGTGGAGGTCATGTTGGGATCAATAATGTCACACAAGTAAGTTGTGGTTAGACATTACTCTTTCCAATATAGACCTTAGAAGCCAAGGACCTTAGTTTACCACACCCATCTTGGCTTATGCTTAGGATGTAGTGCGAAGGTCGTTCAAATGTAAGATTTGATGCGATTGTTACGCGATACTACACTCATAAGAGTCTCTCTTGAGGATATTTTTGGAATACGAGTAGTCGTTTCTCCGATAATATCCGAAAGATGGGATGATGACTATGGGAACCTCTTGTAGAACATGTTTGGCAGGTTTAAACCCTAGTACACTCCCTTTGGGTGGTTCTTAACCGAGACTCCATGCTTGTGACTTGCAACAAACCCTTGATTCATGGTCGATCCGTTCATATATCCTTAATATCAATGGAACTTGGGTGTTGATAAGGTGTAAACCATAATCCACCAAAATGGATGATTGATATTAAGGATAATATGATCCATCCCATGACCTTTGTTTGGTGTGCTTTGCTTGATCCTTGAGTGTGATTGTTGCATTCATGCATTCATGCACTCATTTGCATCCATATCATCAAATGATAAGAAATTTTCAAGGAACTTAGGGGGTTTATTTGCAAAATTTTCAGACATGGAAAGACAAAGAAGTAATACAAAGAAGTACAGCTTCAGACAGCCCGATTTGAAAGAGTTAAGGAATCTGACATCCTATATATTAGATCCCTTGGGTTTCAAAGCTCGCTTTGGGAAGCTTCTTCCTCTTCTGACTACTCAGGTGGATGAAGGTCTGATGAGTGTATTGGTGCAGTTTTATGATCCCTTGTACCGTTGCTTCACGTTTTCGGACTTCCAGCTTTTGCCTACCCTTGAGGAGTATTCCTATCTTGTGGGTATACCTATTCTAGACCAGTTGTCGTTCAGTGGCTTAAAGAGTATTCCTACTTCTCAAGAGATAGCTGACATGCTGCACATAGATGAATCTCTGATTGGTGCTCATATGACTACCAAAGGTGGAATTCAAGGTCTCCCTTCTGAGTTCCTCATTGCTCAAGCTACTGTTTATGGGAAGGCCATGAGTGAGGATGCCTTTGAAGCCATATTTGTACTTCTCATCTATGGATTGGTATTGTTCCCCAACATCGACAAGTTTGTGGATGTGAACGCTATTAGGATCTTCTCCGCTCTTAATCTCGTTCCTACTCTGTTGGGTGATACCTATTTCTCTTTGCATATGAGGAATGCAAAGGGTGGTGGCGCCATTGGGTGTTGTTTGCCTCTGTTGTATAAGTGGTTTATTTCTCACTTACCTCAGACGGTCGCCTTCAAGGAGAACAAGGGATGTCTACGGTGGTCCACGAGACTTATGTCTCTCATTAATGATGATATCTCTTGGTATAACCGTGTATATGATGGTGTGCAGATTATTGATTCTTGTGGTGAATTCTCCAATGTGCCTCTCCTTGGTACATGTGGTGGGATTAACTACAACCCTGTTTTGGCACGTCGTCAGCTTGGGTTCCCCCTAAAGGATAAACCTAATAACATTCTGTTAGAGGGTGTGTTCTTTCAGGAGGGTAAAGATCCCCAAGGCTTGAAGGGAAGAATGGTTCGCGCTTGGTGCAAGGCTCATAAGAAAGGAAGGAAGGAGTTGGGTCCTAAGAATTGCATTGCTATGGAGCCTTACACTGCTTGGGTAAGGAAGAGAGCATCTGAGTATCTTATGCCTTACGAATATCCAAGACCTACACCTTTGGTTGTGGTTGGGCCTTCAACCCTCCTTAACCAAGGAGTAGAGGAGTTGAGAGACGAAGATCTATCACGTGCCTGGATCCGTGAAAGGGAAGAGTTGCTTCAGCAGATTAAGGAGAAGGATGCTCTGATTGAGTTCCTCGAGCATCAGGTTATTGATGATCCTAATGATACATGGACTTCTCTACTTCCTCAATCATCCAAGTTTTGGAAGAGGAGGTATGACCGACTCGCCAAGGAAAAGGCAGATATGGAGGCAGCTTACGAGAGAGAAGTGAAGAGGCTTCGTGCAACTTATCTTCATGTGTCCCGAGCTTTAGATGATTGTTTCTAGGGATCCATAGGATGAGCACTTTCCTTTTCTCTTGTATATGATTGGCAATGATGTACTTCTTTTCCCTGATGTTATTTGATGAGATATTTCCATATGCGATAAAATGCTTAATATTTCCAAAATTTGCAAATAAAACCCTAGAGTTCCTTTGAGATAAAAACAAATCATATGCATAAGCATTGCATGCATCATATGCATAAGCAGGTTTTGTTCCCGGCTTCTGGTCCTGTGGTCTAACTCTGTGCTCTTCATTTATTTTGAAGACAAGTTAACTCACCGGTACTACACTAGAGCGAACTCTTCCAGACTGATGGATCATCTAGAGCAAGAGAACCGTGAACTCAAAGAAGAAGTCGCCAGACTGAGTGCTTTGATGGAATCATTCCTGGCTGCCCAGAGCCAGTGTTCTCCGACACCTTCAACTCCTCCCCAGAGGACAGTCATCTCTGAGATTGTTTCCTCAACTGTGCCTGCAGCCAGTGCAAATTTTGCTCCGACAGCCATGCCAGCCGGATTCCCGTAGGGGATGCCTCCCAATTTCATGCCTGAGGGCCCTGCTCCAACTTTTGCTTCTATGTCGGCATCTAGCCCGGTCCTTGTTGTTCCTCCTCCTGTCGTGCATACCGTGCCTAGGGTAGACGACACCATCTATCATTCTGAGCCATCTGAGGGCCCAGATGTTCATGAGAAGATGGACGCTATGAACGATCAATTTCTTGAGCTTCGCAAGGAATTGAAGACTCTTAGAGAAAAGGATCTCTTTGGCAAGTCAGCTGCCGAACTGTGCTTGGTTCCCAATGTGAAGATTCCTGTGAAATTCAAGGTCCCTGACTTTGAAAAATACAAGGGGAACACTTTTCCTCTCAGCCACCTGGTCATGTACGCCAGGAAGATGTCAACTCAGACTGATAACGACCAGTTGCTCATCCACTACTTTCAGGACAGTTTGTCCGGTGCTGCTCTGTGTTGGTATATGGGTTTGGACGGTGTGAACATCCGATCCTTCAATGACCTTGGCGAGGCCTTCATCAAGCAATACAAATATAATGTGGATATGGCTCCCGATAGGGATCGGCTAAGGGCCATGTCCCAGAAGGACAAGGAAACATTCAAAGAGTACACCCAGAGGTGGCGAGAGTTGGCAACGCAGATTGTGCCTCCGCTAGAAGAGAAGGAAATGACCAAGATCTTTCTGAAGACCTTGAGTTCATTCTATTATGAGCGGATGATTGCTAGCGCTCCTTCTGACTTCACCGAGATGGTGAATATGGGGATGCGTCTAGAAGAAGGGGTTAGAGAAGGACGTCTAACCAAAGAAGAAGGCTCTTCTACCAAACGTTATGGGGCGTTTGCAAAGAAGAAAGATGGACAGGCACATGCTGTGACCTCCCATGTTAAACCTAGGAGACCCTCTATGAGGAGGAAGACCGTGCGTCCCACCAATAACCAGCACCAGGTGGCTCATATATCACCTGTTTTCAGAGACAATCAACAGTATCAGCAACATAGCAACAATCAGCAATCATCTCAGCAATATCAGCATCAACAGTATCGTCCTCAATAGCAGGCTTATCAGCCTCGCAATAGTAATCAAACCAGCACGAGTTATGAGAGGAAAAAGGTCACTTTTGATCCGATTCCGATGACATACGCAGAATTATATCCCTCTTTGATAGAGAGGAAGTTGATTACTCCGAGAGACCCGCCAGCTATACCTGCTGTAGCACCTCAAATTTGCACCCTGCCTTTTGTACATTCATTTCATATTAGGTCTTTAACATGACATAGTTCACTGCATAACATTGCATTTGTCCATTTGCCCAAGTGCAAGCTCAGCTGACAAATTAGGTCAAACTGGTCAGGAGATCAGATCAAACAAGCAAGCATGTGCTATTTTCATTGGAACAAAGCCCTATGGTTGATTTATCAAGTTCATATGGTCTAAGGATCATTTTGAAGTGGTTTGGCCAAAGATTGGATGATCAAAGCTCAACAGTCAAGCTGAATTTCTTCAGAAACCCTAGAAAGTCAACTGTGGTCAACTGTGCCTGATTTTATGGATTGGAAGGTGTGAGATGGTTTGAAAGGCCTCATTCATGTCCATACAAGTCTCATTTGACATATCAAAGACCAAGGTTGAAGATTTGGAGGTCAGACAAGAAGTTTCCAAAAATAGCAGGTGACCTATAATTTCAGCTGCCCAAAATGGAAACTTTTTCTCCTCAAAATTACTTCATCATACAAGCTTCAAATGGAATTTGGTCCAACATGAAAGTTGAAGATCTTGATCTCACCATTCCAAAAAAGTCCAAGAACTTGGAATTCCCATGTGTGGTTAGCAAGATATGGTCCAATCATTTTCAGAAAATGCCCGAAATCAAAGTGCCATAACTTTCACATGGAGTGGCCAAATTGGATGGTTTTTCTTTGAGCAAATCACATTTGATGTGCACTTTCATAATCCATCATCACATTTTGCCAAAAGCCTTCACATAAAAAGGTCAATTTTCAAGTGCACTAATTAAAATCCAAGGGCAAAATGGTCCAATTTGAGAAATACTTGGGATTTTGGCATGAGGCTTTTTGCAACACTTCCTAAATGTCATTTGTGACCTGTTGGAACCAAGTTTGGACAGAAAAATCAGCTGCATTAACCAAGGGCATTTTGGCCAAAAGTGGTGAAATTGCACATTAACACTAATTCTCCAATTTTGCTTAATCTTAATTAATTTTGGATTAGGGAGAGGTATAAATAGATAATTGTAACTGTATTGCTTAGGCACTAATCATTTTTTCAGATCCATAACAGAAAACTCAAGAACTCTCTCACTTTTTCTCCATTTTTTCACAAACTTTTTTCTCAATTCATCAATATTTCACCATTGTTCTTGCAAATTCTTGTGTGAATCTTCATGTGTAGGTAATTGGCAAGAACTGTTTGCATCAATTGGAGCTCAAATCCATCAAAAACTCCAACTGTCCAAGCTTGCTCAACCATGGAAAATCAAGAATTCGAGCGCCTGGAGTGTTGCTGAGCTACCAAAGATGTACCAATCATCTTCCTAATCAACATACTTCTGCTGTTTTCGCGAGTTAGATCGAAAGGAGCACAAATTCATCGGCTGCACTTCAATAAGGTTGGAATTCTACTCTAACGATTTTCAAAATTGAGATATGATATGTGTAGATCGTTGATTGTAGAATGTAGTGCAACTTGTAGAATTAGAATCCATTAAGATTTGAAGGAGAAATCGCGATTTGAACTTTTGGTATCAAACCTTCTTTCGCTCGATTCGTCCAGCACAGTAGGATTTAGGAAAATTCGTTGGCATATTTGTAATCTACGTTGAAAGACGAAGAGATCCGTATATCATTTGCGTATTTTCGTTGAGATTGGATCGTAACCGAAGCTGGCAATGGAAGAAGCTATGAACACGGTATGAACATGAGAGATTCTGGGAAAATACCGTGCTTAATCCGTTCCAAGGCCAGGCAAATTTTGAATTTTGTTTCCCACCACATACCAGCGAATCACCACGTGACAGCGAAATAATGCTGCTATGCGTTTTGGCTTGGCAATGGATTAATCACGTTACTGCCATTAATTTAATTAACTAATTCGTATAACTTAAATAAATATCTCAATAAATATTACAAATCTTATAAAAATCACATAAAATCCATTTTTAATCCAAAATTAGTGAGACTTTTTTTGTAGGATTCATAATTTTCTCTAGTTTTTTATAGGTATAGTAGTGTAAGTTGTGCCTGGTAGAATTTTGGATTTGTATATTAATCTTGATCATGTGTGACAAATTTGCATGTTTTACCATTTTAATCACCAAATACTCATGCTTTATCCAAAATTAATGAAATTTCATATGATGATTCTTGACACATTTCTGGAGATTTTGGTATATCATTTGTGATTTTTGGATCTCTGGACTGGTAGATATGATTTATTCTTTTTGAGTGTGACAATATGTGTCACACTATGATATGCTGAGTTCATGAATTAATTTACCATGCTTCCCCTAGGTCTATGGCCCTGATTTTTTGCATGAGATGACATGTATATGTTAAATTTCAACATGAATTTTTGTGGATTTAATTGATCCATTTTCCATTTAATTGGGATTTTTGATTGCTGTTTGGCATTTTTTGGTCTTTGCTTGAGTGCTTGTCTTCCATGTCTCATGAAATGCTCATACTATATCATATGAATGTGAAATTTGATGGAGTGATTCATAACATGTTTAGGTGTAGTTTGGCTTTGGTCCCATTCATTTCTTAATTGTTTTCACTGTTTTGCATGTGATTGAAGTTAATGCTCATTTTGTTACCATGTGTTGACTTGTTTGGATGTCTGCTGACTTTTTGATTTTCATTGACCTACTTCCTGTAGTCCAAATGGCATGAAAATTGATATGTAGCTCTTTGAATGTGTCCTGTTTAGGCTGGAAATTTTGTGGAATTTATTGAGCTGTTTAGGTATTTGTTTGAGTGAGATCATTCTGTTTGCTCATATATGATTCACATTTGCCTAGCTTGATCAAATTTGTGCATGAAATTAATTTGGTGTATAGTTTAGACATGAGACCAATTGGATTCTCTTTGTATTTGATTAATGTTGATTTTGATCATGTTGCACTTGCTGTTTTGACTTTTTTCCTTCTTTTTGACCCTAGGCTTGTCCTAGTGGTCTTGTATCTCATGTTTGAATGTGATTTTCAGGTTAAGAGGCAAAATACCTTAAGGAGGTGGATTCACTTTTGATTGAGATATCATTTGACATTGTACACTAACTTGTTTTGTTTTGTAGGATGTTTGGCTCTTTGAGTTGCTTGTACTTTGGTGCATTGGATTGTGTTTGTCTGTTTATAGCTAGTTGTTGAATCATTTGCTGTTTAGTTGTGTGATTGGTATACTGATGACATTTGATTGATTTCAGGTACATTAGTTGCTAATATTGCTTTGCTTTGCTTGATAAGCAATTTGCACTGAGGTATAACATTCTTGTCTCCATGTAGTCTGGAAGACCTGGCCTGTTACTTGGCCAGGCACCTGTCTGAAGTCCTCCTTAAGAGGCAATGTTTGTGATTGTTTACTTTTGTGCCAAGCAGGTAAAGACCTCAATGAGGCAATTGGTGGATCAAAGAGATATGCAATCTATCTCCCACTATTCTGTTGAGTCGTCTCTCTGCTCACACCACTGTGTTGATGCATTGGGACATAAACCCAAGATCTTGTACAATGTACAGTTGTGTCAGAGTCTTGAGCGTAGAAGGGTTCCCACATTCTGAACCCACGCTCCTTTGTCTGAAACTCTCCCTGACCAGGGATAAGAGTTGTGAAGTCTCATCTTCACTCACCTTTCATCAGCTTCACCTTAGCCCCTCAATGGCAAGGTTAAGAGCTAACCTTACCCCGATACAGAGGCTTGTTTGTTGAGGTTGATATGACCCCTCGACTAAAGCCTAGCCTTGATGTTTGAGCCCCTTGTTGGTGTGTTTATTTCATGTTGTATATGTTTGTGTGGTGTGATTGTATCCCCTAGGTTTGCTAGACTCCGCGTAGTCTCGTTTGCATGACAATTAAGGTAGCACGGTTCCTTCGTATAGGACTTCCTTTCTTGCTTGAGCTTTCCTAAAACACAAACAAACATTATCCCCTCTTAAGGATACGTCAACTCCTTCTACTACAGGTGAGTAAGTCTCCAAAGGTCGAGCATCCGGTAGATTGCGTAGTGACGTTGTCCACTTAAAAAACACAAACCAACAGGAATAGTTTAGCCGAACTACGGCAACTCTGATTCTCATGTCCAGATGAGATACGTAGGCACGAGATGCGATGTCTTGTCGAGTTTGACTAACAACTAACACTAATTCTTTTCTCTCGCCCTCGTTGCGATTGAGACCTCCCCTTTCTCTTGCCCTAGTTGCAATCGAGACCCTTCTTCTTCCTGTGTTGGTGTTAGGAAGTGGATGTAAGCCCAGCGATTGGCATTCCACATCCTGTGTCTTGTTGTGTGCTTGGAAGCTGATGTAAGTCCATCGAGTGGCATTCGGGTTCCCGTGTGCGTGTGTTTGGTTCGGATGCTGATGTAAGCCCAGTGATTGGCATTCAGGCTCCACGTTTGCCCCTTTGTGTGTGTTTTGGTTCGGATGCTGATGTAAGTCCAATGATTGGCATTCAGGCTCCATGTTTGCCTTTTCCTGTGTTTGTTTGTGTGCGTGTTAGCCGAGCTACGAATGCTCTGATTCTCCTTCATCCAAAGGAGATACGTATGCATAGGATGCGACATCCTAGCGAGCATGTGTCGTTTCCCCAGTCCGAACTACTTTGACTCTGATGTCTATGCCTGATAGACTAAGTAGGCCCAGGACGCAATGTCCTGCCGAGTCAGTTTCAGTCTGTTTTCTTGTGTCTCTTTCAGCCAGTGTGTGTGTGTGAGCAGTGTTTTAGCAACCATTTTCCTTCCTATTGTGCGTGGATCCCGTCGAGTACGACGGATGCGTAGGGGTGCTAATACCTTCCCTTCGCATAACCGACTCCCGATCCCATTCTCTTTGGTCGCGAGACCATGCTTTTTCCAGGTTTACTCTGAGCGTTTCCTTTCCCTCTTTTGGGATAAATAACGCACGGTGGCGGCTCTGTTGTTCTTGTTTTCCCGCCGGTTTTTCGCGTAGTGCGACAGCTGGCGACTCTGCTGGGGACTAAGAGAGAAGTTGACCTGTGCTGGTCCATCTTCCCCGAGCGAGTCTCTCCTAGCGCTCTCTAGGTTAGGGCTTTGGTTGCTTTTTGCTGTTATTTATTGCATTCATTCATTTACTGTTTGCATTTAATGTTTGCATTTATGTTTGCATGCATCATACTATCATTGAGCTGTTCTCTGTGCAGGTGGTTCCTCTGTTTGGGGTGGGTGTTCTGAGTGGGGCTAAAACCCAGACCCGAGTATACACCTAGGATTAGTGTGGTCTCACGTTCCTCATTTGCTATATTAGTATATTGTTGTAACTTGACATACCACAAGCCGGACGAGGTTCATTGGAGAGCTTTCCATTGTGGAATATTTCACTTTAGTTTAGTTATCTCTTCTGGGCTATTGACTCCGGTGACCGATCATTTCCCGGATCTTTGGTTTAGACGATCTTAAGAGAGCTACAATGGCACACCCGAAAGGGCAAACCCATTGAGTATCTTTGTCCGATTGTCGAGACCATTATCCTCCTTAGGATAACCTGATTAGAATTTACCTGTGAGGGGAGGGTGATTCTTACAGATGCATGTTCTGATGGTGACTTTGATGGTGACTTTTGGTTTCGTTGATCAGAGTCATATTTATAAGTCGGATTTATGGATCGTTATTTCTGGACGCCGGAGGTTTGACCCCGGTATTGATCAGAGGGTTCCGTTTATTTCGGATCCCTGGTCTGAATTTAAGGTTGCTCCGTTGGTGACTCGGTTCCTCAGATTGGGTTCAGATGACAGTTGACCAGTTGACTTTGGGGTTTCAGATGGTTGTGATCAGAGTTCGAGCCGAAGCTTCGATCCTGTGTCCAGATATGCACAGCTTGCCAGTCGTGTCTGCATCATGTGCATCATAGCATGTTTATTTTTCAAAAGAAACGCAATCAACCAAAAAAAAAGAATCAATAAAAAAATAAAAAAAAAAATAAAAAAAAATGATCTCTGCATGCATATCATTTCTCAGGTACATTCCAGAGTCTGTTCACTGATAGATCCGGGTGCTCATTTACAAATGAAATTGTTGGTTTCACTCGGTACTCATTGCTCTTGTATACTGTGTCGTTGCTGCAGATTGCTTTTTTTTCGAAGATGAATCAAACTCTTTGAAGGCCTGAGAAATGATCATTATCATGTGCATCATATGCATTAGCATCATAATCATAACATGTTGCATAACAGGTGTTCTAGTTCGGACTTCTCACTCTGGCTCCTGTCTGAGACAGGATTGTTGATCATCGTCCGCACCGCAACCAGATCGAATCATCAGAGGAGTATGGATCAGGTTCAGACTGAGTTGGCTGAGATGAGGGCAAACATGGCCCAGTTCATGAACATGATGCAAGGGGTCGTTCAGGGGCAAGAGGAGCTGCGAGCCTCAGCCCAGAGACAGGAAGCCATGATTCTGCCACCCAGTCGTGCTTCACTATAGGGGGTCCCCGTTAATGATCAAATTGCTGCTGTCACTATTCCCGTCAACAACTACGACGTGGATGATGATTTGAGGGGTATCATAATCAATGGACAGCCTCTTGCTACAGAAACTGTTAATGTCAGAGCAACCCGTACTCCGGTTCGCCATCGTGGCTCTTCAAGTTCGTTGAATTCTAAGAAGCCATTCTCTGGGGCACCCAAAAGGGGAGAGAGTGAAACAAATGTTGTGCACCGACGAGGGAGTGCGAACAGAGGACAATATCGTCAAGCTGCCGCTGTGACTATTCCAGCAACCCAACATCAACAGGGAAGGCCAACTCAGCGGTATCAACATCAGCAACATCGTCCGCAACAGCAGGCTTACCAGCCTCCCTATGATAATCAAGCCGGTACAAGTAATGAGAGGAAGAGGGTCATTTTTGATCCAATCCCTATGTCTTACGCAGAGTTGTATCCCTCGTTGATAGAGCGGAACTTGATTACTCCCAGAGACCCGCCGGCTATACCCGTCAACCCTCGGTGGTGGTATAGGCCTGAGCAGCATTGTGTGTATCATTCGGGTGCTCCTGGTCATGATGTGGATAGTTGCTTTCAGTTGAAAATGAAGGTTCAAGACCTCGTGTAGTCAGGTATTCTGAACTTTGAAGACTTGGGTCCCCGTGTTAATCAAGCTTGAAGATAACAAGTCGCGGGCTGGCGTTGGCTTTTCTCCTGAGGTCTTCAACAAAGAGGGTTGATCAAAAGCAGAAGCTACTAATGCAAGAGATTCTGACAGTTGTTATCCCTGGTGGGATCTATCACAATTGGGTCACTGTGGGCGTTCCTACAGTTGTTCATAAGTCAGAGTAATAATCACTTTGTTTAAAAACCCTTCTCCCATGCCAAAAGGAGAAGTGATGACATTGTTGGCAACATTTTGTGCAATGATATTTTCATTCAAGTAAATGCATGTTAAACATTTGTTTTTCCAATTGTTTTCCCTTTTCGCTTTTTGCATGAAATTGGTGATCACAAAAAACCCTAAAAACAGGAATAAAAGCAATCTTTTCATCTGCATAACGATTGTCTTGTTTGTTTTCCAAAAAGTTTTTCATATCGAAATCATTATGCAGGTTGTTTCTCAAACCCATTGAACATAATGATCGGACGTCATCTCCCAATTTTGAATTCCCTGTATTCGAAGTAGAAGAAGATGATGTTGAAGGGATTCCTGACGAGATTTCCCGACTTCTTGAGCAAGAAAAGAAGATCACTCAGCTGCATCTCGAGAATCAGCAGAACAGCCAACTGGGGCATCAAAAAAAAAATCAATCAAAAAAAAAAAAAAAAAAAAGAAAGAAAGGGTGCAAAAGAAATCAAAAGAAATCAAAAGCAAAATCAAAAGAAAAAACAAAGGAAAAATAGCACCCTCAAAGTCCCAAGTTGACTGATGCTGAATGGATTCAGAGTCGTTACGACCAAGTGAATCTGATCAAAAAGAAGAGATTAACTGCCATGTGTCATGGTCAATTATATCAGCAGAGGGTGAAGAAATCATTCGATAAGAAGGTCAAGCCTCGTGTGTTCCGAGAAGGTGACCTTGTGCTCAAGAAAGTCTTGTCTTTCGTGCCCGATTCCAGGGGCAAGTGGACTCCAAGCTATGAACGTCCATATGTTTTCAAGAGAGCCTTTTCAGGCGGTGCTTTGACACTTACAGCAATGGATGAAGAAGTTCACTCGTCCTATGAATTCCAGATGCAGTCAAGAAGTACTTAGCCTAAAAATGAAAAAAGCAAAACAGCTCGCTAAGTTGAACACCCCAAAGGGTAACTTAGGCAAAAAGGAGCGTCTCGGTGGATTGAAAACCCGAAAGGGCGATCCAGGCAAAAGTTAGAGACATTGAAAAAATAATTTGCATCTCGCTAGATTGAGCACCTCACACCGGGGCAATCTAGGCAAAAATTAGGGATTTGGCAAGTAACTGCATCTTGACAAGACCGTGTTCTATATCTGTCATCCGCCAGGAATTCTCTATGCGTCGTCGACCGAAGCTCCGAATACATCGAGATTCAGAATGGTAGAGGAAAGGTCATTATGTTCAATGTAGCCCTCTCCAATATATATCACCGATTTCAAACTTGTACAGATCTATGGAGTCTCGCCCTTTGCAGACTACCATTCCATCACATCGATTTGAGCTTTTACCCCATTATTTGAACTCTTATTTGTTTCAACTCAACAAATGTTTTGCATGTTTTAATTGATAAAGTATCATTGTTTTCAAAATAAACAAAATTTTTCACAAAATTGTTCTTAAACAAAGTGAACATTCACAATGATGAAAGGATACCTAGGAGACCCGTAGTGCTCTCCCAAGGGTGGTATGATTACCGACGGGTAAGACAGTCGTTCGTATCTCGAGCATAACTGTATCTTTGTCCTGTAGAACCTTTTCATGGTCTCTCCTCAGCGAGGTTGCTCAGTGCAGTGTTGGTTGAAGTTGTTCATCTTCACGTCCCCGACAGTGCAACATGTTTTCTCCAAGTCTCTGTTAGCCCTATGGTGGGGCATCCCTAATAGAGTGCTGTTTGAGCCCTATCGTGGGGCATCCCCAGCAAGGTTGTTGTTTTGGACATTATCGTGGGCCAGTTCTCAAGCAGTAGGTGTACTGAAGACTTCAATTTTCGTCTCTCCAGCAGAGCAGTCTTCTCCTCTCCCTGGCACGGATGCTTTTCTGCAACGATTCGGTATTTGGAGGATTGACGTCTCAGTATTCCGTCATTTTCTCAGGTAGGTCCTCAGCAGAGTGGTTGACATGAGGAACTTCATCGATGCCTATCTATTTTCACCAGAGATCTGGCTGATTCTTGGTATCTCTGTTCTCCAGCATGAGTGAGAAGTCAGTGCTCTCCCTACAGAGTTTTCATCAAGCAGATTTCCTCAGCAGAGTCTCCCCACAGAGTGGAGTATTTGATCAGTGGGCTCCCTAGCGGGGTTTTCATTCACTTTGCATTTTGCATGTAGTGATCATTGCATCCTCAAATCGCGTAGCATTTCCATTCATAATGGAGCATTACGCCATAGAAAAATTCAAACATATGCATTCATGTGTTAACCCGATCAGACCGTCTCCCCGGCAGAGGCAGCTTCTTGTTCGACGTTTGTACAGCGCTTTCGCTACAGTTGCTCCTGACGGCACTCAGGATTGGTACCCCCAGAGAGGTTTATTTCCTCATCCGTTGGTGAAAGAAAAACCTGGTTCTACCCAGTAGCCTCCTAGTATATGTGGGTGTGTCTGATCTCTCCATGTAGAGTCTACCCCTTAAGCAGAAAGTGTCCATCCTTTCCTGCCATTTCCCCACTGAGATACATCCTCGTGGATGACGGTTGCTTCCGTTCCCTCCCTAATAGGATGGGTTTTCCCTATTGAGTTCTTTCCTCATCAGGATGAGTCTTGATTCAGTTTGCCTTTTTGGATCGATCCTAAATTGGCTTCTTGTTGACTGTCTCTTGTGTTGCCCTGGGGCATGAATGAATAGTGGCTCACTAACCGGTACTCATTCATCTTATCCTCAGCGGAATTTGTGGGCTTCTACCTACAAACCAGTAGTTGTAAGTCCTATCTTTGTGGTTTTCTACCCAACCGGTAGTTGTAAAATCCCACTTTCATCCCCTAGCAGAGGTAACCTTTGTGGTTCATTCTGTCGGTGGGCTTCTACCTACAAACCGGTAGTTGTAAGTCCTATCTTTGTGGTTTTCTACCCAACCGGTAGTTGTAAAATCCCACTTTCATCCCCTTGGTGGAGTTAACCCTGTGTGCTCATCTTATCGATGACTGGTTACTTTCCCGTGGTTTTCTGCCTACTAACCGGTAGATGTAATCCCCTCTTTGCAGTTATCAGTATCCGGTTTGCGGTATTGATATTCTTTTCCCCTCTGGATACTCGCCTTGATCAAGCAGTATTGTCCCCAGTGGGTCTCCCCCTTTCTTTTGGGTATTTGCTCCGAGTCAGCAACTTTATCCTCTTTTGATTGGTCATCTTTGCATACCTGTTCCTGGTACACGATGCCTTTCTTTTCGGTCGTTTATCCATTTAACAACCTACAACCCGGTTATGGATAATCTTCCATGCGAGGTTATTATCTACGTTTTGACGGCTATAGATAATATGTCTCATGCACTCTCTGGTCAGTCTTTTGATTGTTTTCTCCAGCAGAGTAAGATTCGTATTCCTTGTGGAGTCGAATTTCCATCCTTTAACAAGTTTGCTTTCGCTCTCTTCAGGATGATGTCGGTCGATTTATCCATCTAACAACCTATAACCCGGTTATGGATAATCTTCCATGCGAGGTTATTATCTACGTTTTGACGGCTATAGATAATATATCTCATGCACTCTCTGGTCAGTCTTTTGATTGTTTTCTCCAGCAGAGTAAGATTCGTATTCCTCGTGGAAACGGATGCCCATCCTTTAACAAGTTTGCCTTCGCTCTCTTCAGGATGATGTCGGTTGATTTATCCATTTAACAACCTGCAACCCGGTTGTGGATAATCTTCCATGCGAGTGTGTTATCTACGTTTTGACGGCTATAGATAATATGTCTCATGCACTCTCTGGTCAGTCTTTTGATTGTTTTCTCCAGTCGAGTAAGATTCGTATTCCTTGTGGAATCGAATTTCCATCCTTTAACAAGTTTGCTTTCGCTCTCTTCAGGATGATTTCGGTCGTTTTATCCATCTAACAACCTACAACCCGGTTATGGATAATCTTCCATGCGAGTCTATTATCTACGTTTTGACGGCTATAGGTAATCTGTCTCACGCGCTCTTGGGTCGAAGTCGTCCTCCCCAGTCGAGTAAGATTCGTATTCCTTGTGGAATTGAATGTCCATCCTCTAACAAAACTGCTTTTCTAGCCCTCTTCAGGATGTTGAGTGTTTTTGAACACAAACCAATTCACGTTTTGGTCGGTCACCTGTTTTCTGCCTACAACCCGACATCCTTGGTGTTCCTTCCTGTCTACTCTCTGTCATGACCTTGATCCCCAGTGATTTTCCTCCTCTCCGTTGGTGTCGATAAACGTCGAGTTTTTCCCCATCATCCATTGATGATTTGGTTGTGTTTGCTCCCCAATGATTTTCCTCCTCTCCGTTGGTGTCGATAAACGTCGAGTTTTTCCCCATCATCCATTGATGATTTGGTTGTGTTCGCTCTCCCTAGAAGAGTCCTCCTCTCCGTTGGTGTCGATAATCGTCGAGTTTTTCCTATGCGTCCGTTGGCGTATAGTTGATATCTTTCCCCACAGGGTCTTCCCCAGTTGAACCTCCTCTCCGTTGGTGTCGATAAACGTCGAGTTTTTCCTAGTCGTCCGATGATGTCTAGTTGCTTATTCCCTACAGATCATTTGGTAATACCATATGATTCCCCTCAGAGTTTCCTCCTCTCCGTTGGTGTCGATAAACGTCGAGTTTTTCCTATTCGTCCTATGACGTCTAGTTGTACCCTTCCCCAAGTGGATTTACCTCCCCGTTGGTTTCGATAAACGTTGTGTTTTTCTCATTCGTCCGATGACGTCTGATTGTATACCATATTCCCAGTCATTCATTAATGTCTGGTTGATTTCCCAGCCAGAATCCCCAGTAGACGTCCTATTTGGTGTCCGGTTGTGGTCTCCCTTTCGTCCTATGACGTCTGGCTGAGTTTTCTCCTTCTCCGTTGGTGTTGATAAACGTTGAGTCTCCCTTTCGTCGTATGACGTCTGGTTGAGTTTTCTCCTTCTCCGTTGGTGTCGATAAACGTTGAGTCTCCCTTTCGTCCTATGACGTCTGGTTGAGTTTTCTCCTTCTCCGTTGGTGTCGATAAACGTTGAGTCTCCCTTTCGTCCTATGACGTCTGGTTGAGTTTTCTCCTTCTCCGTTGGTGTCGATAAACGTTGAGTCTCCCTTTCGTCCGCTGGCGTCTGGTTGAGTTTTCTCCTTCTCCGTTGGTGTCGATAAACGTTGAGTCTCCCTTTCGTCCTATGACGTCTGGTTGAGTTTCCTCCTTCTCCGTTGGTGTCGATAAACGTTGAGTCTCCCTTTCGTCCTATGACGTCTGGTCGAGTTTTCTCCTTCTCCGTTGGTGTCGATAAATGTTGAGTCTCCCTTTCGTCCTATGACGTCTGGTCGAGTCTTCCCATTCATCCTATGATGTCTGGTTACCTCTCTGTTGGTCTTGGTAAATGTTGAGTCTTTCCCATTTCGTCCGCTGACGTATGGTTGTATCACTATCCTTCCAGTCATTCATTAATGATTGGTTACCTCTCCGTTGGTCTTGGTAAACGTTGAGTTTTTCCCCATTACGTCCGCTGACGTATGGTTGTATCCTTTCCTGGTTATCCCCAGTAGAGTTGAGTTACCTCTCCGTTGGTTTTGGTAAACGTTGAGTGTTTCCTAGTTGTCCGTTGGCATCTAGTTGAGATGATTTCTGTTCCCATTCATCCTATGATGTCTGGTTACCTCTCCGTTGGTCTTGGTAAACGTTGAGTCTTTCCCATTTCGTCCGCTGACGTATGGTTGTATCACTATCCTTCCAGTCATTCATTAATGATTGGTTACCTCTCCGTTGGTCTTGGTAAACGTTGAGTTTTTCCCCATTACGTCCGCTGACGTATGGTTGTATCCTTTCCTGGTCATCCCCAGTAGAGTTGAGTTACCTCTCCGTTGGTTTTGGTAAACGTTGAGTGTTTCCTAGTTGTCCGTTGGCATCTAGTTGAGATGATTTCTGTTCCCATTCATCGTGTGTCGATGTCTGGATGTGCTTTACCCTGAAAAGAAAGAAGAAAACAAAAAAAATCATACCCAGCAGTGTGCAAATTTCTACGGTTCTTGGTATTCAATCCCTGTTTACCCTGAAAGTCTGACATCCGTTGCTCTCATCCCTTCGGGTTCCCAGTTGATTGAATAGGGCCAGCTGTAGCACCTCAAATTTGCACCCTGCCTTTTGTACATTCATTTCATATTAGGTCTTTAACATGACATAGTTCACTGCATAACATTGCATTTGTCCATTTGCCCAAGTGCAAGCTCAGCTGACAAATTAGGTCAAACTGGTCAGGAGATCAGATCAAACAAGCAAGCATGTGCTATTTTCATTGGAACAAAGCCCTATGGTTGATTTATCAAGTTCATATGGTCTAAGGATCATTTTGAAGTGGTTTGGCCAAAGATTGGATGATCAAAGCTCAACAGTCAAGCTGAATTTCTTCAGAAACCCTAGAAAGTCAACTGTGGTCAACTGTGCCTGATTTTATGGATTGGAAGGTGTGAGATGGTTTGAAAGGCCTCATTCATGTCCATACAAGTCTCATTTGACATATCAAAGACCAAGGTTGAAGATTTGGAGGTCAGACAAGAAGTTTCCAAAAATAGCAGGTGACCTGTAATTTCAGCTGCCCAAAATGGAAACTTTTTCTCCTCAAAATTACTTCATCATACAAGCTTCAAATGGAATTTGGTCCAACATGAAAGTTGAAGATCTTGATCTCACCATTCCAAAAAAGTCCAAGAACTTGGAATTCCCATGTGTGGTTAGCAAGATATGGTCCAATCATTTTCAGAAAATGCCCGAAATCAAAGTGCCATAACTTTCACATGGAGTGGCCAAATTGGATGGTTTTTCTTTGAGCAAATCACATTTGATGTGCACTTTCATAATCCATCATCACATTTTGCCAAAAGCCTTCACATAAAAAGGTCAATTTTCAAGTGCACTAATTAAAATCCAAGGGCAAAATGGTCCAATTTGAGAAATACTTGGGATTTTGGCATGAGGCTTTTTGCAACCCTTCCTAAATGTCATTTGTGACCTGTTGGAACCAAGTTTGGACAGAAAAATCAGCTGCATTAACCAAGGGCATTTTGGCCAAAAGTGGTGAAATTGCACATTAACACTAATTCTCCAATTTTGCTTAATCTTAATTAATTGTGGATTAGGGAGAGGTATAAATAGATAATTGTAACTGTATTGCTTAGGCACTAATCATTTTTTCAGATCCATAACAGAAAACTCAAGAACTCTCTCACTTTTTCTCCATTTTTTCACAAACTTTTTTCTCAATTCATCAATATTTCACCATTGTTCTTGCAAATTCTTGTGTGAATCTTCATGTGTAGGTAATTGGCAAGAACTGTTTGCATCAATTGGAGCTCAAATCCATCAAAAACTCCAACTGTCCAAGCTTGCTCAACCATGGCAAATCAAGAATTCGAGCGCCTGGAGTGTTGCTGAGCTACCAAAGCTGTACCAATCATCTTCCTAATCAACATACTTCTGCTGTTTTCGCGAGTTAGATCGAAAGGAGCACAAATTCATCGGCTGCACTTCACTAAGGTTGGAATTCTACTCTAACGATTTTCAAAATTGAGATATGATATGTGTAGATCGTTGATTGTAGAATGTAGTGCAACTTGTAGAATTAGAATCCATTAAGATTTGAAGGAGAAATCGCGATTTGAACTTTTGGTATCAAACCTTCTTTCGCTCGATCCGTCCAGCACAGTAGGATTTAGGAAAATTCGTTGGCATATTTGTAATCTACGTTGAAAGACGAAGAGATCCGTATATCATTTGCGTATTTTCGTTGAGATTGGATCGTAACCGAAGCTGGCAATGGAAGAAGCTATGAACACGGTATGAACATGAGAGATTCTGGGAAAATACCGTGCTTAATCCGTTCCAAGGCCAGGCAAATTTTGAATTTTGTTTCCCACCACATACCAGCGAATCACCACGTGACAGCGAAATAATGTTGCTATGCGTTTTGGCTTGGCAATGGATTAATCACGTTACTGCCATTAATTTAATTAACTAATTCGTATAACTTAAATAAATATCTCAATAAATATTACAAATCTTATAAAAATCACATAAAATCCATTTTTAATCCAAAATTAGTGAGACTTTTTTTGTAGGATTCATAATTTTCTCTAGTTTTTTATAGGTATAGTAGTGTAAGTTGTGCCTGGTAGAATTTTGGATTTGTATATTAATCTTGATCATGTGTGACAAATTTGCATGTTTTACCATTTTAATCACCAAATACTCATGCTTTATCCAAAATTAATGAAATTTCATATGATGATTCTTGACACATTTCTGGAGATTTTGGTATATCATTTGTGATTTTTGGATCTCTGGATCGGTAGATATGATTTATTCTTTTTGAGTGTGACAATATGTGTCACACTATGATATGCTGAGTTCATGAATTAATTTACCATGCTTCCCCTAGGTCTATGGCCCTGATTTTTTGCATGAGATGACATGTATATGTTAAATTTCAACATGAATTTTTGTGGATTTAATTGATCCATTTTCCATTTAATTGGGATTTTTGATTGCTGTTTGGCATTTTTTGGTCTTTGCTTGAGTGCTTGTCTTCCATGTCTCATGAAATGCTCATACTATATCATATGAATGTGAAATTTGATGGAGTGATTCATAACATGTTTAGGTGTAGTTTGGCTTTGGTCCCATTCATTTCTTAATTGTTTTCACTGTTTTGCATGTGATTGAAGTTAATGCTCATTTTGTTACCATGTGTTGACTTGTTTGGATGTCTGCTGACTTTTTGATTTTCATTGACCTACTTCCTGTAGTCCAAATGGCATGAAAATTGATATGTAGCTCTTTGAATGTGTCCTGTTTAGGCTGGAATTTTTGTGGAATTTATTGAGCTGTTTAGGTATTTGTTTGAGTGAGATCATTCTGTTTGCTCATATATGATTCACATTTGCCTAGCTTGATCAAATTTGTGCATGAAATTAATTTGGTGTATAGTTTAGACATGAGACCAATTGGATTCTCTTTGTATTTGATTAATGTTGATTTTGATCATGTTGCACTTGCTGTTTTGACTTTTTTCCTTCTTTTTGACCCTAGGCTTGTCCTAGTGGTCTTGTATCTCATGTTTGAATGTGATTTTCAGGTTAAGAGGCAAAATACCTTAAGGAGGTGGATTCACTTTTGATTGAGATATCATTTGACATTGTACACTAACTTGTTTTGTTTTGTAGGATGTTTGGCTCTTTGAGTTGCTTGTACTTTGGTGCATTGGATTGTGTTTGTCTGTTTATAGCTAGTTGTTGAATCATTTGCTGTTTAGTTGTGTGATTGGTATACTGATGATATTTGATTGATTTCAGGTACATTAGTTGCTAATATTGATTTGCTTTGCTTGATAAGCAATTTGCACTGAGGTATAACATTCTTGTCTCCATGTAGTCTGGAAGACCTGGCCTGTTACTTGGCCAGGCACCTGTCTGAAGTCCTCCTTAAGAGGCAATGTTTGTGATTGTTTACTTTTGTGCCAAGCAGGTAAAGACCTCAATGAGGCAATTGGTGGATCAAAGAGATATGCAATCTATCTCCCACTATTCTGTTGAGTCGTCCCTCTGCTTACACCACTGTGTTGATGCATTGGGACACAAACCCAAGATCTTGTACAATGTACAGTTGTGTCAGAGTCTTAAGCGTAGAAGGGTTCCCACATTCTGAACCCACGCTCCTTTGTCTGAAACTCTCCCTGACCAGGGATAAGAGCTGTAAAGTCTCATCTTCACTCACCTTTCATCAGCTTCACCTTAGCCCCTCAATGACAAGGTTAAGAGCTAACCTTACCCCGATACAGAGGCTTGTTTGTTGAGGTTGATATGACCCCTCGACTAAAGCCTAGCCTTGATGTTTGAGCCCCTTGTTGGTGTGTTTATTTCATGCTGTATATGTTTGTGTGGTGTGATTGTATCCCCTAGGTTTGCTAGACTCCGCGTAGTCTCGTTTGCATGACAATTAAGGTAGCACGGTTCCTTCGTATAGGACTTCCTTTCTTGCTTGAGCTTTCCTAAAACACAAACAAACATTATCCCCTCTTAAGGATACGTCAACTCCTTCTACTACAGGTGAGTAAGTCTCCAAAGGTTGAGCATCCGGTAGATTGCGTAGTGACGTTGTCCACTTAAAAAACACAAACCAACAGGAAAAGTTTAGCCGAACTACGGCAACTCTGATTCTCATGTCCAGATGAGATACGTAGGCACGAGATGCGATGTCTTGTCGAGTTTGACTAACAACTAACACTAATTCTTTTCTCTCGCCCTCGTTGCGATTGAGACCTCCCCTTTCTCTTGCCCTAGTTGCAATCGAGACCCTTCTTCTTCCTGTGTTGGTGTTAGGAGGTGGATGTAAGCCCAGCGATTGGCATTCCACATCCTGTGTCTTGTTGTGTGCTTGGAAGCTGATGTAAGTCCATCGAGTGGCATTCGGGTTCCCGTGTGCGTGTGTTTGGTTCGGATGCTGATGTAAGCCCAGTGATTGGCATTCAGGCTCCACGTTTGCACCTTTGTGTGTGTTTTGGTTCGGATGCTGATGTAAGTCCAATGATTGGCATTCAGGCTCCATGTTTGCCTTTTCCTGTGTTTGTTTGTGTGCGTGTTAGCCGAGCTACGAATGCTCTGATTCTCCTTCGTCCAAAGGAGATACGTATGCATAGGATGCGACATCCTAGCGAGCATGTGTCGTTTCCCCAGTCCGAACTACTTTGACTCTGATGTCTATGCCTGATAGACTAAGTAGGCCCAGGACGCGATGTCCTGCCGAGTCAGTTTCAGTCTGTTTTCTTGTGTCTCTTTCAGCCAGTGTGTGTGTGTGAGCAGTGTTTTAGCAACCATTTTCCTTCCTATTGTGCGTGGATCCCGTCGAGTACGACGGATGCGTAGGGGTGCTAATACCTTCCCTTCGCATAACCGACTCCCGATCCCATTCTCTTTGGTCGCGAGAC
Organism: Lathyrus oleraceus; assembly: GCF_024323335.1. NCBI lineage: Eukaryota > Viridiplantae > Streptophyta > Magnoliopsida > Fabales > Fabaceae > Lathyrus > Lathyrus oleraceus. The sequence goes on from NC_066582.1 coordinate 271,288,318, forward strand.
CATGCTTTTTCCAGGTTTACTCTGAGCGTTTCCTTTCCCTCTTTTGGGATAAATAACGCACGGTGGCGGCTATGTTGTTCTTGTTTTCCCGCCGGTTTTTCGCGTAATGCGACACCTGCTAACCCTCAGTGGTGGTATAAGCCTGAATTGCATTGTGTATATCACACTGGTGCTCCCGGCCACGACGTGGAGAATTGTTTTCCGTTGAAGACCAAGGTTCAAGACCTTATGAGGTGTGGCATTTTGTGCTTTGAGGACGTAGGTCCTAATGTTAAGAAGAACCCATTGCCCGAGCATGGGAAATCTGTCAACATGGTCCAGGGCTACCCTGGCAAGTACAAGGTCAAATATGTTAGTCACATTCGACAATCGTTGGTCGAGTTGCATCGGTTGTTGTATGAGTACAATCACTATGAACACGATCATGATAAATGCCGAATTTGCCCTGTTAACATATTGGGTTGTCGCCAGGTACGCAAAGACCTTCAGGAAATGCTGGACGAAGGAGTTATTGAGATCCTTCAGAATAGGAATGTTGACGAAGATGAGCCTGAGGTCAACGTAATCTCCCCAGTGTTTCGGATACCCGAACATGTTATTATCAAGTATGATGGTAGCAAGCAGAAGGTTTCTCCTACCCTGATTATTAAGCCTGTCGGTCCAGTACCGTATTCTTCTGAGAAAGCAATTCCCTTTCGTTACAACGTTGTTGCTGTAGAAGATTAGAAAGAGGTGACTTTGCCTTCCTCCTCTGTTGTGAATATTGCTGATGTAAGTGGCTTGACCCGTAACGGTCGTGTATTTTCAGCACCTCCAAGGCCCCAGGCTAATGTTGATTGCCCGATTGGGAATGCGGTGAGCACCCCGAATCCGGTACCTGTTGTTAAACCCTCCTCTGTACTAAAAACTCCTACTTCTGTTGGCCCTAGTGGAAATGGGAAAGAAGATTGTGATGAGATGCTGAAGCTCATCAAGAAGAGTGAGTACAATGTTGTAGACCAGCTTCTACAAACGCCACCCAAGATATTCGTGTTATCATTACTTCTGAATTCAGAACCACATAGAGAGGCTCTGCAGAAAGTTTTGGATGTGGCATATGTAGATCATGATGTCACTATAGAACAGTTCGATAGCATTGTTGCAAACATTACTGCTTGTAACAATTTGAGTTTCTGTGACTCTGATCTCCCTGAGGAGGGAAGAGACCACAACTTGGCTTTACACATATCCGTGAATTGTAAAGATGACGCCATGTCCAATGTGCTGGTGGACACTGGGTCATCCCTGAATGTATTGCCAAAATCCACTCTTTCCAAACTGTCTTATCAAGGGCCTCCCATGAGGCAGAGTGAAGTTGTTGTGAAAGCTTTCGATGGGTCTCGAAAGACTGTGATCGGGGAAGTTGATCTCCCTATCAAGATTGGACCAAGTGATTTCCAAATTACCTTTTAGGTTATGGATATCCACCCATCATATAGCTGTCTCTTAGGCAGACCATGGATTCACGAGGCTGGCGCCGTGACATCCACCCTACACCAGAAGCTGGAATTTGTGAAGAATAAGAAACTGGTAGTGGTAGGGGGAGAAAAGGCTCTCCTGGTTAGCCATTTGTCTTCCTTCTCATACATAGATGCTGAGGATGAAGTTGGAACTCCTTTCCAAGCTTTATCTATAGCTGAGCCTGTTGAGAAGAGAACTTCTTCATTTGCTTCCTATAGAGATGCGAAATTGGCCAATGAGTGTGGTGCAATTGCTGGTCTAGGAAAAATGATTGAGCTGGAAGACAATAAGTATCGGGCTGGCATTGGCTTTTCTTCTGGGGTCTTCAATGAGAAAGGGATGTTCAAGAGTGGAGGTTTTATCCACACCGGTCAGGAGGAAGAAGCTGCTGTTGTCTTGGAAGAGGATGCAGAGGACTCTGACAATTTTGTCTTCCCTGGAGGGGTCTGCAACAATCGGGTCGCTGTGGATGTTCCTACAGTTGTCCATAAGTCAACGTAATGATAACTTTGTTTAAAAAACCCTTCTCCCATGCCAAAAGGAGAAGTGATGACATTGTTGGCAACATAAATACAATGATATTTTCATTCAATAAATTCATGTTAAATGTTTGTTTTTCCAATTATTTTCCCTTTTCGCTTTTTTGCATGAAATTGGTGATCACATAAAACCCTAAAAAGAATAAAATCAATCTTTTCATCTGCATAATGATTATGCAAGTTGATTTCTAAACCCATTGAACATAATGATCCGACACCATCTCCCAATTTTGAGTTCCCTGTATTTGAGGCAGAGGAAGATGATGTTGACGAGATTCCTGACGAGATTACCCGTCTAGTTGAGCATGAAAAGAAGATCATTCAGCCGCATCTTGAGAATCTGGAAACAGTCAACTTGGGGTCTGAGGATTGTGTGTGAGAAGTGAAGATCGGGGCACTCCTGGAAGAATCTGTCAAGAAGGGGTTGATTGAATTACTACGAGAATATGTCGATATATTTGCTTGGTCATATGAAGACATGTCGGGTCTAGATACAGATATTGTGCAATATTTCCTGCCCTTGAAGCCTGAGTGCGTGCCTGTGAGGCAGAAGCTCAGAAGAACTCATCCTGATATGGCAGTGAAGATCAAAGAGGAAGTTCAGAAGCAAATTGATGCGGAGTTTCTGGTGACTTCTACATATCCTCAATGGGTGGCCAATATTGTGCTTGTCCCCAAGAAAGACAGAAAAGTCCGGATGTGTGTGGATTATAGAGATTTGAATAAAGCTAGTCCAAAAGATGATTTCCCTCTACCACACATTGATATGTTGGTAGACAATACATTTAAATTCAAAGTCTTCTCATTTATGGACGGATTTTCCGGATATAATCAGATTAAGATGGCACCCGAGGATATGGAGAAGAGAACATTCATCACACCTTGGGGAACATTCTGTTATCGAGTGATGCCCTTCGGTTTGAATTGTTCTATGATATGATGCACAAGGAGATTGAGGTATATGTTGATGATATGATTGCTAAGTCAAGAACGGAAGTTGAACACGTAGAGCACTTGGTGAAGCTTTTTCAGCGTTTGAGGAAGTTCAAGCTTCGTCTGAATCCCAACAAGTGTACACTTGGAGTCCGTTCTGGAAAGTTATTGGGCTTTATTGTCAGCGAAAGAGGTATTGAGGTTGATCCTGCAAAGGTCAAAGCAATACAAGAGATGCCTGCGCCCAAAACTGAGAAGCAAGTCCGAGGTTTTATTGGCCGCTTGAATTATATTTCCAGATTCATATCCCACATGACGGCCACATGTGCGCCAATATTCAAGCTCCTCCGAAAAGATCAGTCTCATGATTGGATCGAGGATTGCCAGAAAGCTTTCGATAGTATCAAAGAATATCTGTCTGAACCTCCGATTCTGTCTCTGCCTGTAGAAGGAAGACCTTTGATCATGTATCTGACAGTTCTTGAAGACTCAATGGGTTGTGTCCTTGGTCAGCAAGATGAATCCGGGAAGAAGGAGTATGCTATTTACTACCTGAGTAAGAAGTTCACTGATTGTGAGTCTCGATACTCAATGCTTGAAAAGACATGTTGTGCTTTGGCTTGGGCTGCTAAGCGCTTACGCCAGTATATGATAAATCATACAACTTGGTTGATATCCAGAATGGATCCAATCAAGTACATATTTGAGAAGCCTGCTTTAACCGGGAGGATTGCCCGTTGGCAGATGTTGTTATCTGAGTATGATATTGAGTATCGAGCTCAGAAGGCTATTAAAGGTAGTATCTTGGCTGACCACTTGGCACATCAGCCGATTGAGGATTATCAGTCCGTTCAGTATGACTTCCCAGATGAGGAGATTCTGTATTTGAAAATGAAAGATTGCGATGAGCCTAAACTCGATGAAGGGCCAGAGCCTGGTTCCAGATGGAGCATGGTATTTGATGGCACTGTAAATCAGTATGGAAATGGTATTGGGGCAGTGATTATTACTCCTCAGGGCACACATATTCCTTTTACAGCCAGGCTAACTTTCAGATGCACGAATAATATGGCTGAGTACGAGGCCTGTATTATGGGATTGGAAGAATGCATTGATCTAAGGATCAAGCATCTTGATGTTTATGGTGATTCGGCCCTCGTTGTCAATCAGATCAAGGGTGAATGAGAAACGAATCAGCTTGGTCTTATTCCATATAGAGATTATGCGAGGAGGATTTCAACGTTCTTTACTGAGGTTGACTTCCATCATATTCCTCGAGATGATAATCGGATGGCAGATGCTCTTGCTACGCTCACTTCGATGATTGTGGTTAAATATTGGAATGAAGTTCCCAATATCACTATGATGCGCTTGGATAGACCAGCTCATGTATTTGCAGTTGAAGAAGCGAAAGATGATAAGCCATGGTATTACGACATCAAATGTTTCCTTCAGAACCAGGTTTACCCGCCTGGGGCATCTGTGAAAGATAGGAAAACTTTGAGGAGATTGTCAGGCAGTTTCTACCTCAATGGCGAAGTGCTTTATAAGAGAAATTTTGACATGGTTCTGCTCAGATGCGTGGATAGACACGAAGCAGACCTGTTAATGACTGAGGTCCATGAGGGTTCATTTGGTACTCATTCCAATGGACATGCCATGGCTAGAAAGATGTTGAGAGCAGGCTACTATTGGCTGACAATGGAGTCTGACTGCTGCAAATATGTGAAGAAATGCCATAAGTGTCAAATTTATGCGGATAAGATTCATATTCCTCCGACACTTCTGAATGTAATTTCATCACCATGGCCTTTCTCTATGTGGGGAATTGACATGATTGGCATGATTGAGCCGAAAGCGTCCAATGGACACAGGTTTATTCTCGTAGCAATTGATTACTTCACCAAGTGGGTTGAAGCAACGTCATATGCAAATGTGACCAGGCAGGTAGTTGTGAAGTTTATCAAGAATCAACTCAAATGCCGTTATGGTGTGCCAGATAAGATCATTACTGATAATGGATCTAACTTGAACAACAAGATGATGAAAGAGCTGTGTAATGAGTTCAAGATTGCACACCATAATTCTTCTCCTTATAGACCCAAGATGAATGGGGCTGTTGAAGCTGCTAATAAGAATATCAAGAAGATTATCCAAAAGATGGTTGTTACGTACAAAGATTGGCATGAGATGCTGCCATTTGCTTTGCATGGATATCGTACATCTGTCCGCACTTCAACAGGGGCAACCCCTTTCTCTCTTGTTTATGGCATAGAGGTCGTACTCCCAGTAGAGGTGGAGATCCCATCAATGAGAGTCTTGATGGAGGCCAAGTTGACTGATGCTGAATGGGTTCAGAGTCGCTATGACCAGCTGAATTTGATTGAAGAAAAGAGATTGACTGCCATGTGCCATGGTCAGTTATATCAGCAGAGAATAAAGAAAGATTTTGATAAGAAGGTCAAGCCTCGTGTGTTCCGAGAAGGTGACCTTGTGCTCAAGAAAGTCTTGTCTTTCGTGCCCGATTCCAGGGGCAAGTGGACTCCAAACTATGAAGGTCCATATGTTGTTAAGAGAGCCTTTTCAGGCGGTGCTTTGATACTTACAACTATGGATGGGGAGGATTTCACTCGTCCTGTGAATTCAAATGCAGTCAAGAAATACTTCGCCTAAAATAAAAACAGAATAGCTCGCTAAGTTGAAAACCCGAAAGGGCGGCTTAGGCAAAAATGAGCGTCTCGGTGGATTGAAACATATATCACCAATTTCAAACTTGTAAAGATCTATGGAGGTCTTGCCATTTGCAGGCTACCATTCCATCAAATAAATTTGAGTCTTTATCCAATTATTTGCACTCTTATTTGTTTCTATTCAACAAATGTTTTGCATGTTTTAATTGATAAAATGTCATTGTCATAAACAAACAAATTTTTCACAAATTGTTTTTTAACAAAGTGAACATTTACAATGATGAAAGGATACTTAAGGGATCCTTAGTGCTCTCCCAAGGGTGGCATGATTTCCAACAGGGTAAGACATTTGTTCATACCCCTGGCATGACTGTATCCTCTTCTCCCAGAATGTGTTGTGGTTAAATCTCCCGAGCAGAGTGCTTGTTGAGTTTATTCACCTCCCCTCCCTTCAGCAGAGCAGTGGTCTTCCCTCCTCAGCAGATGTGTCCTCTTTGGAAGGTTCGGTATTTGGTGGTTGATCCCCAGAATTCCTTCATTTCCTCAGATAAATCCCCCAGTAGAGTTGTTGGTGTGATGGATTTTATATGTGATGATGTTATCCCCTGCAGAGATATTGATGTTTCCTGGCATCTCTGATCCCCTGTAGAGTTGTTTGTGTGGTGGATTTTATCTGTGATGGTTCATCCCCGAGTGGTATGCTTGTTAAGATGTTCACCACTCTCCCCTTCAGCGGAAGAGCGATCTTTTCTCCTCAGCAGGTGTGATTTCCTTGGTGAGTTTGGTACTTGGTGTCGGATCACCAAATTCCCCTTATCTCCCTCAGATGGATTTCCCAGTAGAGTTGCTTTTGTGGCAGTTTCTGCCTGTGCAATGAACTTTTTTCCTCAGCTGAGACTGATGATTAATCCCTGCAGAGATTTTGGTATCTCTGATCCCCGACAGATTGGATATTCTCCGGTGATCCTGGCTTTCTCTCTTGAGATGTAGTACCGGGTGGTTGATTCCTGGACCTGTGTGTGTTAGATATGTCTGTTTGTCAGCATTCATCAAACATAAATCACGCATATACATGCATAATTATAACATTTAGATATTCATGTTGCATTCTTTGCCATATATCCTTGTTTGTTGTCTCCTGCTATTTGGTGATATATATTTCCCCAAGCAGATGTGTGTGTCTGATCTCTCCATATAGAGTTAGCCCCTTTAAGCAGAAAGTGTTTATCCTTTCTTTCATATTCCCCACTGAGTTATATCCTCGTGGACGATGGTTGTTTCCGCTTTCTCCCAACACATATATTGGGATGGGTCCCCCTATTGAGTTATATCCTCATTAGGATGAGTCTTGATTCAGTTTGCCTTTTTGGTTTGATCCTAAATTGGCCTCTTGTGACTGTTTCTGGTGTTTCCCTGTGGTAAATGAATAATTGCTCAGTAATAAATGATTATTCACCTTATCCTCAGCGGAGTTTGTGGTTTTCTACCTTTATACCGGTAGTTGGAAATCCTACTTTCTTCCCCTAGCGGGGTTTGTGGTTTTCTACCCTTATACCGGTAGTTGTAAATCCTATTTTCCCCCTTTGCAGAGTTAACCATTATTGTTCATCCTAGTTGATGACGGTTACTCTTCCGTGGTTTTCTACCCAGTATCCGGTATATGTAATCCCCTCTTTGACGATTATCATTATCCAATATTCGGTATTGATATTCCCTCCTTCTTTTGGATAATTGCTCTGATTAAGCAATTTTATCCTTAGTGGGTCCTCTTTCATTTACCGTTTGTCGGTGATGTTTGTTGCTCCCCTTGATTGGTCATCATTATATACCTAGTTTTGGTATCCCGATGCCTTTCTCTTTCGGTCGATTTATCCTTTATTAACCCAGTAACCGGTTGTGGATAATCTTCCATGCGAGTATATTATCTACGTTCTGACGGTAATAAATAATATATCTCATGCACTCTTTGGTCGAAGCCTTTTGTTCTTCCCCAGTTGAGTAAAATTTGTATCCCTGTTTTGGAATCGAATGTTCACTTCCGTGGTTTTCTACCCAGTATCCGGTAGATGTAATCCCCTCCTTGATGGTTATCTTCATCCAGTAGTCGATGTTGATATTCCCTCTTTTGCTTGGATAATTGCTCTGTTTACGCAACTTATCCCCAGCGAGTCATCTCTCGTCTACCCTGTTGCTGTTGGTAACGATTGTTTGTCCCTTGATTGGTCATCATTATATACCTAGTTTTGGTATCCCGATGCCTTTCTCTTTCAGGCAATTTATCCTTTATTAACCCAGTAACCGGTTGTGGATAATCTTCCATGCGAGTATATTATCTACGTTCTGACGGTAATAGATAATATATCTCATGCACTCTTTGGTCGAAGTCTTTTGTTCTTCCCCAGTCGAGTAAGATTCGTATTCCCTTTTGAGAAGTCGAATGTCCATCCTATAATCGAGTTTGCTTTTCTGCCCTCTTTTTGGATGATGAGTGTTTTGGGAATATTCCCCAATTCATGCTTCGGTTGGTCACCTATTATATGCCCAGTAACCGGTATCCCTGGTGTTCCTTCCTTCTGCTCCCTATTATGACCTTGGTCCCCTGTGGAGTCAGATTTTCCTGAGTTGAGATATACCTTTTTTAGGTCTTCCTCAGATGATTTGGTTGATTGATATCTCTCACCCTTATACCGGTCTTAGATATTCATTCTTCCCGAGCTTGTTGTTCTCTCACCCTTATACCGGTGATCAGATCACATGTCTCATTGAGCTTGTTACCCAGTAACCAGTAACACCTCATCCCGCTGCTTCCCCAGGAGAGTCTTTTTTAAGACATCCCCAGTGAAGTCCCTTAGTGGATTGTTTTTGTCCGGATTTTTATCTGAAGTATCCATTGCGGATAGTTTTGTTGTGTTGGCATATTCCCCAATACATGCATTTTCCCCGGCAGGGATGTTTTGTTCAAATCTTTCCCCAGCCTGAGTCCGGATTTTTATCCGAAGTATCCATTGTGGATAGTTTTGTTGTGTTGGCATATTCCCCAATACATGCATCTTTGAGTCAGCTCGGGTCTTTCCAATGGATTTATTCCCTTTGGAAACTCTTTTCCCCAGTTTCAAGTCGTGACCTGCTCGCGCATTTTTATCTCCTTTTCTATCCCCATAAGAGTCCCCGGTAGAGTCTCTATCCCTAGTGAGTGTATTACTCCTATGGATTGTCAATTTCTCCCGATGTCTTGTCTTCTTTGTGGACATATATCCCCACAGAGTTTGTTTATTTTGCATACATACATTTGCATTATGAGGTCTCTAAGGGACCAAAATTTGTCTCTTTGTTATTATTTAAGCCCATTCTACCTCGTCGAGACGAAGATTTTAACCTTCACTTCTCCGGCTAGAATGACCTTAAATAGGGGCATCTGTAAGACCCCAATTTTGTCCCTAAGATCCCTCATGGCATCATAGCATTGCATTGCATAGTCTCAAGGATCATTGAGCATTTTGGCTCCCTTTCCCCTTGGGTAGGGATCTCTTGTGAGTGGTTTGAGATCACCAAGCATGCTTGAATTGTATATCATTGCTTTTCTCATTTTGTTTACTAACCAAAAGCACAAAAATATGTCATTTACTTCTTTTGTTGTAGCTTAAGCAAGCACCAGGTCAAGAGCTTCAAGAAGATCCTTTGTGCAAGAGATGAGGTATTTATCTTGGGCTGAGGACCACATGATCATTATAAGGAGCTTACATGAGCTAGGGTTTCATTTTGAAGCAATTTCATCAAGTGGTAAAGGCTCAAGTTCATCAAGACATTTCAAGGTCATATGAGGACCAAAAAGTCAATTGTGCAGTCAACTGTGGGCTATGAGGTGGGGAAATGATTTGAGACACCTCAATCATGTTCAAATGAGGCCTATTCATCATTCTAAACATCCATCTTGAAGATTCAAAGGTCATGGCAAAAGTCACTAAAAATGGAAAATGACCTGTAATTCAAAGTTTCAAATTTGGCAAGTTTTTAGTCCACATTCAACTTGACTTGTCAATGTCAAAGAAGTTTCAAATGGACTTTTGGTGAACATGAAAGTTGTAGATCTTTGTCTCCTCTTTCCAAAAAGTCCTGATTCATGTCCATATGATGAATGGTTAGGAAGTTATGTTCATTTGATTACAAGGTGTGCATGGAAATTCAAAATGGCATAACTTTTGACACAATCCTTCAAATTGATTCATTCTTTTTGCAAAATGCTCCTTATGTGCAAGACATCTCAAATTGACAACATTTGGCCCAATTATGCAAAGGAATCATGGCCAAGAGTTCATTATTTTCACACATGTTCACTTTGAAGAAAATTTTCATAATTCATTTTTGGATTAAGATGAAAGCAAACAAACACTTCAAGCTTGACCATTGGATGATTTTGAGTGGATTAAAAGCCTTGCATGAGGAAGAGCACGTGGATTATGGGCCTTGGAAGCTCATGTGCATTTTTTGCAAATTGCCTTACATCTCACTAATCATGATTAATGAATGGCTTAATTGATTAGCAGCATCATTAGCATGGGATATAAAAGCTCAAACCCTAATCCTAACTCCATAACAAAACCAATTCAGATCTGAAAAATCAAAACTCCCTCCATTTTCTCTCACTTCGAATTTTGATTTTCTCCACACAAACACCAAAAATTATTGCATATTCTTGATCATCATCCTCCACTGATCAAGAATCATCATCTGTTTGGATCAATTAAGCCAGAATTCGAGCAGTTCATGTACATGAGCATGGCGATGGAATTTGAAAATTGAAGAAGAATTAAGTGGTTTCAAGTGTTCCTGTTTGCACAAAGCTTCAAGGCAAGATCAAAGGAGAAGATCTGGAGCTAATAAGCGCTTGAGAGCACGATTTCAGCAACCTTCACTTCAAGGTGATTCAAAATTCATCATCTCTTTTTGCTGTTTTAAGGTCATAAATGTGTAGATCCTGTTGTGTAGAGCTCGTACATGTGTTTAGAATTGAAAATGGTTAAGAATTGAGCATGTATGATGAATTGGAAGTTTGGATCTAGAATATGTTTTCATTCGATCTGCAAAACCTAGAATGATTTAGGAAGAATTGATTGCATATTTGGAATGTACATTGCAAGGCGGTTCGAATGGTGTATGATTTGTTGATTTCTGAAAAAAAATTGGTCGGAGTCCACCGGAGTTGGCCGGGGAAGACGACCGGAGCTACAGCTCCAGCGTCTGTAAATCCTAGGGTTTGTGTGACGTGTTTGCCATGTATGCGCCATGTGTGCGCTCGCTTGTATGAATGATTGGATGCCATTGCCTTGACCAAGCCACGCGTGTGAGTTGACTGCTGATTGTGCATGCTGACACATTAATGAAACGCGGCGTTTTGGTTATTTTAATGTGAGCGATTGATCTTTGATGCGCGCCTTATCCAACGGCTGTGGTTATTTCTGAATTGATTTGAATATATTTGTTTCCCTCCATATTTCTTTTTATATTTCACTTATTTTGCCTATTTTGTAAAATTCATTAAAAATTCAAAAATGATCCAAATGAACTCTAATTTTTTTTCCTAGTTTTGTATGAATGTCTACTTTTTTTGGTATTATTTTCATGAATTGTTGATGTCTGGTTTGTGATGTGTGAATCTTTGAATCCATGTGGTGTTAATTTGATATGTTGTGTTCAATGCATTGTGAAATTCTCTATGTTGAACCATTTGATCCAATTTTTTGCATGCTTGACCTTTAGACATGATGTGAATTTTGGATCACTGGTTTGGATTTTTTCTCATATGTTATCATCCCTTTTGACACATGGAGATAAATGTGATAATTTGTGTCACATTTTTTACATTGGATTGTTGCATTTTTGATCACATTGCATTTGAACCTTTCTGGATTTGATCTTTTGCATAATGATTGTTCATGACATAAGGAGCTTGCATAAAAAATCTCAAAGTCATTGCATGCATTTTTGTTTTGATTTGAACTTTCTAAATTGGAAGTTCACTTTGTGCACATTTTGTGATCATTGCATAGCATAGGCCATTTGAGATATTTGCTTATTGAATTGATGCTGGTCCTTTTGAGGACTTTAAATGGAATGTTTGAATATGCATTATATGGAAGATTGAGTTCTGTTTTGATCATTTGGTTTGGTTTTGAACTTAGTCTTTGTACTAGTGTTTTGTGCATAAACTAACTGTGCTTTGTGTTTCAGGTTTGGACATTTAGCATTGATGGTTGATTTGTTCTCACTTTGTGAGATGCAAATGATTTGAGTTCTAACTTGTGTTTGTTTTGTAGGATTTTAAGTGATGTGCTTGAGCTCATGAGTTCATTTGAATGCTTGGGCATTGTTCATTGGATTGTGTAATTGTTGGAAGGATTCACTGTTTGTCTGTTGGTTTTATAACTGAAATATTAACTGTTTAGTCTTTGTACAGGTACCTTAGTTGCTTGCTTGCTTTTGCTTTTCCTTAAGCTTTGGATTATGGTTGATACACCACTTAGGTAGTTATCTTCTTACTTCATGTAGTCTGGAAGTCCTCTCACCTTTTTGGCAGGCATTTTGCTGGCAAGTCCTCCTTCAGAGGCTCTGTTTGTGTTTGTTTACAATTGTGCCAAAGACCTCCAAGATGAGGCATGTGATATTTGATAAGACCTCCAAGAGTAGAGACAATTGACGGATAAAAGGGATTAGTAGCCAGTCCCCCGTTATTCAGTGTGTCGTTCTTTATGCTCGCACTACGTGCTGATGCTTCTGAACATGTACCCAAGATCTTTGTCCAGAGTCTGTCAAGTGGAATAGGATCCCACTTTCTGGATCCCCACGCTTTCTTTGTCATGAGCTCACCCCGGCCAGGGTTAAGAGCATGAGGTCTCATCCTCATTTCCATTTTGATCAGCTTCACCCTAACGTTCAATGTTAGTGGTTAAGAGCTACATATTACCCATTACAGTTTGGCTTGTTTGTCGAGGTTGACATGACCCCTCTTGACTAAAGCCCACCCATTTGTTTGAGCCTCTTGTATGAATATAGTGTGTGATGATTGTTTACTTGTGGACTTTTGATGTGTGTGCTCTTGAACTAGGAGTTTCCATTTGAGCTTAATTTGAGGATCATTACCATGTTCATCCCAGTGCAAGATACATTGAGGATCTCTTATGAGATTTGTTTGATTGTTTATGCCTTGTGCTTGCTTATTCCAAAGGATGGGAACCACTTGGATCATCTATATGATCTCAAGAGAGGAACTCCTAGTGTGGTTTCATTTCATATCCCTCACCTTTTTGTTCTCTTTAGGACTTTAACCTTTCATCTTAATTTCTCCACCCTAACCCAAGCCAAAACCTTTTTGTGCAAACATTTGACTTTGTTTTCAACATTAGAAACCTAAGCCTTATGCTTTTGATTTTCAACCTTTCTTTTCTAAACACTCATTTTGAATTGAATCTTTAAGTCAACTTTGACCATTTTTGTATATACTTCTAATTGGTAAATATAACCCATTCAAATTTCTTTTGTGGTTCCAATGTCCACTTTCTTAATCAAATTTTTTCCATAACCCTTAGCTATTAGGTTTGAGTTATCTTTGTGGTAGATGTAATACTCACCTTATCCTTAGTGATGGACAATGAGTCTTCCATGCTTATTATAGGGTTAACCCCTCACTAGCATGTTGAAGATATCCTCACAAGGTGGATTTGTGGTTTTAGGTTGAGTTTTCTCCCTTTGATAACAAAAGACCTTAAGGCTTTTGGACCAATCAATCCACTCATTTGTTTTGAGATTTTTACCCCGAACTACGAGGTTTTGATCCTAATCTTTTTATAAGAGGGTACGTAGGCAATGGGTTTATCCATCCAAACACAAAAATGTAAATAAACTTGTATATTCTTTTCTCATCTCTTCAATCATGTTTGCACAAATAAATTTTTCACAAAACAACAACCTTCACAAGTGTGAAAAGGGCTCCCTAGGAGTATCTAGGAAGTTTTGGGTGCCTAACACCTTCCCATTGCATAACCAACCCCCTTACCCAGATCTCTGTTTCTTTTACTAGTTTTGTTTGTAAAACTTTTAGGTTTTTGTTCGCTTTCTAACCATTCCTTTGGATAAATAGAAGTGCGGTGGCGACTCGACTTTTTATGATTTACCTTGGATTTAGTCAATATCTCTAATGGTAACGAATACACCGCTACATTATGCATGAGGGGTAGGTAGATAAGTCGTTAACCTCCAATAGGGTATTGGGTTGTTCATGAGAGTTTTTATGATATTATGATGTTGATTGGATGAATTGATGTGTATTTTCGTGTATAATTTGGTATATGATTACTGCTTTGAAATTGTTAATATTGCCCACCATTGTCGAAGGTTTAAAGCTTTGGGGTTAATATATTTTCAAGAAAATTGAGAATTATATGTGTTAAATTGTTGTTTTAATTATTAGATAATTGTAGTACATCAAATTATGATATCAAGGCTCTTTACGGAATCAAAATTGGAGGTCCGAGAGGGCTTATATGGTGGAAAATGCAGAAAAGTAAATATTAGGTATTTACCCACAGATTCTGGGAGTTAGCGACGAACTGTCTGTGGTAAAAAACCCAGTTCTGGGTGACCTTCGTCAACAATTATGACTTCCGCTATGTCTAACAAAAAATATTATAACTTGAGATCTGTGAATCCGTTTGGGACGCGGTTCAAAGTGTTTGAAAGCTAACGCGTAGTAATATCTCATAGTGATGCCTTAAGAGGATGAATGTTCACTTAATGATGTGAATATACTATTTTACTTAAGGTGTATTATCGGTGGCTATGTTTCTAACATTTGAGTTGGGTTTTATATGTTGTGTTATCGTGTGATTCATGTTAACTACTGTTGGATATGTTTTTTGTGAGTTAAATTAATTAATTGCATATTTACATTGGGTTTTTGAGGGTTAATAATTGCTTTAGAAAATTTATTTAATTCTTATAATTAAGTCGATAATGCTATTTGGTGTTGTTATGGGATTAACGAAAGATGATGTTTTGTATGCATAAATTTGGTTGTATATGGTGTATGAATATTTGAGTTGTGTGATGTTTGTATGTGAATATGCATAATTATTGTTGTGGTAGTGGTAGTTCGAATGGGGAACTACGTTATGTTATTTATGTTCTGGTGTTATTTTTGGAACATTGTATGATTAATTGTTGTTATCATTATGTTTATACAATGAGTTGATTAAATTGATGTTTTATTTGAAATATAATTCGGTTGAGATGAATTATTAGCATGCTTGTCTTGCACTGTTAATTGATAATGTGCATTTTATGATTTTGGTGTGATATAATCCAAAGAGGGGATTACTTGAGTTGTTAATGCATGTATGTTAGGATCAAAAGAGAGGTCTTAACGCATTTAATTTTGTTAACATGTTCATACATTCATGTTGAGTTGTGTCAAGAGGCATGTTCGCTAGTTCAGAAGAAGGGGCTAGTGGCTTGTCCCAAGCTCAGAGAAGGGGCTTGGAGATCAGAAGATGGGATCTAGTTCTAGAGGGAACCAAATGTTGAGTTGAAACCACATGCATATGCATAAAGTTTCATTGCATAATGAGTCATATGTGCATTTGTTGAGATATATTTGTTGAATTGTGATTGATTTCGTGAGTTGGGCGTGGGAATGTAACTAGTATATTGTGATTGAGATTGTGTAGAATATGGTATGTGTTTAATTCCCTACATTGCAGTATATGCGTGTTATTATTAATTGTGATTTCTGACCCCTTCTATTTGAATGTTGCCTTTAAATTGGCATCACGCAGATACTAAATAGTGGAGACACTTCTATGAGTGAAAGCTAACTCCTAGAGCTATTTCCTTTAGTTTTGTTGTTTTAATTTTGGTTATACTCAGATATGTAACACTAGGGTGCTATTTTCTTTGTTTTTTGTTGAGATTTTTTGAGAGACAATGTATGCTCTCGTTCGTTTATGTTTTGGTGTGATGAGCATTTGGAGAAGACTTACGAGTTGATGCTTTTAATTATAATATGAAGTTTGATTATGATATTTAAATTGGTGTGTGTGTGTGTGTGTGTATTATTTATGATTCTTCTATCTTGATATAAGATGAGTTGGATGTCGTGTAAACATCTCAAGTACAAATCAGATGAATTGATGTCATGTAAACATCCTAGGTGCAATTGTGTGCATTAAAATATTATGTTGTGTGTTTATTTAAATTAAGTGTTACATGATCAACATGTGTGTATATGTGTGTGTGTGTGTTTTGAGAGGTGTAAAATCCTATGTGAAAATATTGTGAAAAAGCTCTGATTTAATTATAATCATGCGTTGGGGAATTTAGGTGTTACAGTTACTCTATAAGACAAGTGCTCTCAAATAAGAGGGAAAGATTCAGAGAGACAAGGGAAACCTAGTCTACAAGATGTCTAAAAGGTTTCTTTACGATCTCTCTCCATCTTTATATAAGCAAAGGCAATCGAAGGGATCAAATTGAAAGCAGGAACCTTGGGTAAATCAACTGTCATATTTCATATGGGGAAGACAACCATACTCCAGTGCACTCGAGTATACGGAAAGATATGTCATATCACTCCACACTTTTTCAGGTCACACGTCAAAGATACACAACTAAATGTTTCAATAATAGGATTGCATTTAATGCTCGCATATGCATAATGCTTTGGGAAAACCAAAGCGGCACATGCCAGCCGACGCTTAGACGAACATCCTTTAAGGCCAACATATACTTCTGAAAGACTCCCCTGACACCAAACATGCCCGACGAGTCTTAGGGGCAACAATTTCGGCCAAAGACTTGGGACTTGCTTCTTTACGCCGACCAAAAGCCCAATAGCACGAGGCTCATTATCCAGTCTACTCCGACAGACCCAAGGTATAAATACCTTCGTAAATGGTACACAATCTTTGATCTCCTTTCACTACCATTATCTTGAACGCTAAACTGACTTGAGCATTGTAGTACTAACAATGTAGGTATTGTTAGGTGGACATTATTATTGTCTTAATCTACCCTTTTATTAGTCTTAGTCTGTTTGAATAAGACCTATTCTTTAGGAGAAATAAGGTTTGTTATTTGTGTTCCTACTATATAGGCATGTAAAGAGTAGAGTTGGTTATTTCTTTTTACTTGTAAGATGGCTATATATTAGCTACTGATTAATCGAATAATATACATTCCTCCACTCACTTTTGAAGCTTTGTTTAATTCTGATTTTCAACATTTGGTATCAGAGCTTTCAAAAGGGGGCTGACTAAATAGGAGTGTGAGAGTGAGTGAAGCATGACAAACTCTGAGAAATTTGTGACTCCAAGATTTGACGGCCATTATGATCATTGGTCGATGTTGATGGAGAATTTCTTGAGGAGCAAAGAGATGTGGAACCTGGTGGATGAAGGTATTCTAGCACCAGCAATCGGGACTTCTTCAGCAAGTGAGGCCCAGAGGAAAAGTGTCAAAGCTACAAAACTCAAAGATCTGAAAGTTAAGAACTATCTCTTTCAAGCTGTAGCGGTGTATTCATCACTTTATGATTTATTGACTAAATCAAAAGCAAAGCATACAAAGAATCGAGTCGCCACCGCACTTTTATTTATCCAAAGGAATGGCTAAAAAGCGAACAAAAGCCTAAGAAGTTTTACACATAGAAAACTAATGAAAAGATCAGAGATCGGGGTAAGGGGTAAATTACGCAATGGGAAGGTGTTAGGCACCCAAAACGTCCTAGGTACTCCTAGGGAGCCCTTCTCACACTGGTTGTACGAAATGTTATTTGTTTATGAAATATTTATTGTGCAAACATGGATTGAAGGGATGAGAAAAGAATATACAAGTTATTATTTTTGTGTTTGAACGGATGAACCCGTTGCCTACGTACCTTTCCATGGAAGGTAAGGATCAAAACGCCGTAGTTCGGCTAAAAGATTTCCAAAATATGAGTGGGTTCATTTTAAAACAAAAGCCCTAAGGTCTTTCGTTATCCACGGGAGAAAACTCAACCTTATAAAAACAACAAGTCCACCATGTGAGAAAATCTTCAACTTGCTAGTGAGGGGTTAACCCTATAATAAGCAAGGAAGTCTTACAATTCAATCACTAAGGACAAAAGGTGAGATTAACATCAACCAACTAGGATACATCAAACCTATGGCTAATGTATGAAAACTTATCAAGAATGGACAACGCCACAAAACAATTGAATGAGTTGGATTAACCAATTAGGATTTATTTACAAAAGATGGTCAAAGTGTGATTAGAATTCAATTCAAAAGAAGTATTATGAAAATGAAGTTTGAAAATCAAAGGCTTAAGGCCTAGGTTTCTAATTTTAAAACAAATGAAAATGTTTGCACAATAGTTTTCAAATTTGGGTTAACATGTCAATGGAGATTTAAAGAAACAAAAGGTGGGAAGGTTAGGGAGTGTAAAACTTCTTAGATGTTCACCTCTTGAGATCATATGTAGATGATCCAAGTGATTCCTTTGGAATAGGCAATGAGCAATAACAGATAAACAACAAAGCAAAATGGATACCGGAGGCCAATCAATGGACTTACACCAATCTCACAAACAAAGGTGGATACCGGATACCAATCAATGGATTTACACCAATCTCCTAAAACAAACATGGATATCAGATGCCAATCAATGGACTCATACCAATCTCCACAAATATGATCATAGGAAACAACTGCCAATAAATGGACTTACAATTGACTCCTCACATACAACAATCAAACAAGTGCAAAAGCAAAAGGAAACAAGTTGCCAATAAATGGTCTTACACTCGACTCCAAGGAAATAGGATGCCAATAAATGGTTTTAGTCCCAACTCCTTCCAGATCATAGGAACAATGGCCAATATATGGACTTACAATTGATTCCTCAATGGACAAACAAAGATGTCACAAAGATATGAACAATGATCATGCAATGATGTATAATTAATGAAAATAAATTCACAAAGGCACACATAAGCAGATATGCACAGATGAATCAAACAAGTCAATTAGCACACACTATACACAAGCAATTAGGCTCAAGGAAGGTTAGACTTTACAGTCAACTGGAATGGGGTAATATGAGCTCTTAACCCTAACATTGAGAGTTAGGGTGAATCAGATGAAATGGAGATGAGGGTTGTGCATCATAGCTCTTATCCCTGGCCTGGGAGAGCTTTAAACAATAGAAGGTGTGGGAGTTCAGAAAGTAGGAACTCTTCTCCACAAGTGATTGACTCTATAAGATCTTGGGTTAATATTCACAATGCATCAACATATTGTGTGAGCAAGGTGAATGACACACTGAATAGCAGGAGATGGATTACACATCTCTTTTATCTGCCAATTGCCTCATAAGAGAACTTTTCCTGCTTGGCACAAAGATAAACAATCACAAGCATTGCCTCTTAAGGAGGACTTCAGACAGGTGCCTGCCCACATAACAGGACAGGTCTTCCAGACTACATGAAGATTAAAGGTTATACCTAAGTGGTTAAGCAACCAAGCAAATCAAAGTTCAAAGTGAACTTAAAGCAACTAATGTACCTGTGGAAACATCAAACCAATCAGTACAAAGTTCAGACAATCAAACAACAGTCAATAAGCAACAAACAATCCCAATGTACAAAATGTGTAAGCCAAAGGTCAAACTCAAATGAGTTAACATCAACCTACAAAACACACAAAGATTAGTAATCAAAGGCAAATATCAATGCTCAAGTGATGGAGCATCAACAACTATGGAACTTGGATGTTCAACCTAAAATCAAAGCTCAAATGTGAGAGGCAAACCACTAGGTCAAAACCTAGGGCCAAAGGTGAAGAAAAAATTCAAAACAGAAGCAGAAAATTAACATGAATCAACTTCAAACACATCTTGAAACAATCCAAAAGGTCTCACATCAATATCATATACCAAAAGCATTTCATGATCAATTGAAGTTCAAGGCAATTTTAAAGCTCAAATGTGACCAACCAGAATAAAAAATCTCAATTAAATCAGAAATGATTCAAATAATTCCAACAAAATTCATGCACATTCAAAACATCCATAATATGCATCATACAAAAATCAGGACAATTGGAGATCATTTGGCATGGCAAACACATCATTCAAGTTGAACATCAAAAGGTGTGACACAAATTGTCACACCAACTTAGCATGATCATAAAACAGAAATGACAAATGGTAAAAATACCAAATTAACACCAAAAAGGTTAAGCAATGAGTCTAGTTTCATCATGCAAATTTTCAGATTCATTGGATCAAAGACCAGCATTTCACAAATGAATAAGCATGGCAAGGTACAAAATGGATACATGTTCAAACATTCTAGCACCAAAAATTATCCAGTCAAGCACAACTTGTGAAAATATGATCAAAAATAATAGACAAGATAAGGATCATGATGCAAAAAATTGGGATGAATTTAGATTAATTTTCAAATTGTTATGATTTTTCTAAGATGAGGAAAAATTTTAAAAATGCATGTGAAGCATGGTACATGGCAAAGGAGGGAAAAGAGAAAAATGAATGAGCATTTGAATAAATCACGTTGGCCAGGAATTGAACTGGGAGCGAATTCAAATAATTGGCGCCAGGGATTGAAACGCTGCGTTTCATTAATCCCAGTGGCAGTCAACGCATAGTCAACATGAGGAGAGCCAATCAGAAGCTAGCATGGCAATTGCATTAACCAATCACACGCGAGCCCTATTCTAACATGTAGGCCACGGTTTTATGTTGCAGAAAGAATCAAAAATGTTGCCAAAACATGAACATCACCATCTTCATCGTGAATCTCATGAACAGTGGATGCATCAAGAACATCTTTCCCAGAATTCACAATCAAGCATACTAACACGTAGATCCTTCATTCTAGGTCACGAATCCATGCATGGTTTATCCTAATTCCAATTATCATGAGCAAATCGAAGCAAACAACATTCATGCACAAAACTTTAAATCGACCTAACTAACTCAATTTTGCATGGAATTTCATGATTTAAAGCTCAGAGTGATCAGCATACTAAGATCTACCATAATATCATAAAAATTTTGAGAAAAAGAGAGATCGATTTGGAACCTCTTGAAGAGCAGAACTGGTGAATCGTGTTATCTAGGCCTTGTGATGCTTCCAATCTCTTCTATGATGCTTGTATGAATGATTAATGGAAGAAACGAGCTTCAATTGCGCATGAATCTAACAGAATTTCAAATCACCATTGTTGCTTCAAGCTTCAAGAATGCTTCAACCTTGCACTGTTTGCTTCAGTTCCACGTGTGAATCTGCTCAAGAATATCTCAGAAACAAGAATCAAGCAAGAGGAATGGATTGAATGTGAAGAAATTGCAAGAAATTTTTGAGAGAAAATTTGTGAATTTGAGATCTAGATCTGAATTATGAGTTGTTCCTCTGAAAAACAGTTAGGGTTTTGGTTTATATAGGTCATGTTAATCACCCTTTAATCATGTTTAAGCCATTTGGTAAGTGGAATTAGCAAAATGAGGTGTAAGTGCAAAATGTGATTTTCACCCTTATGCATGATATGCATGTGAACAGTGCACGAAAATTGATTTAATTTCACTCAAAATTCTGTTTTGGAGCCAATGGTGGTGGTGGAATGCTTAAACAATGCACCGAATTTAAATTTCAAGTTTTCCCTCCAAAAATCAAATGAAATATCAAATGCTCATGTGATGATAATTTGTGCAATGCAATGCATGATTTGGAATCTAGAGGTCAAAATGAGAAGAATGCAAAAAGAGCCATCCAATTTGGAGTTTTGGTTGAGAAGTTATGCCCATTTGAATCTTCAAGTACACTTTGCCATGTTTTGATCATATCTCCTTAACCACACATGAGAAATTGATGATCTTGGACTTTTTGGAAATGGGAGAGAAAGATCTACAACTTTCATGTTCAACAATATTTCATTTGAAGCTTTATTGATGATGTAATATGAAGTTGAAGTTAGGTTAAAACCTTTCCATTTTTGGCAAGTTTGAATTATAGGTCACTTTCTATTTTTGGAAAGTTTTGACCTGACTTTAAATTCTTCAATGTTGATGTTTGAAATGTCAAATGAGACTTGTTTGAACATGAATGAAGTATTTCTAATCAATTTCCACCTCCAAATCCACAGTTGACTTGGCAGTTGACTTTTTAGGCCTTCAGTTGACTTGACAATGTTCTGATGAAATTCAAGCCTCTACCACTTGGGATTTTGCTTCAAAATAACATCATAGCTCATATGAACTCTTGATAATGATTGTGGGGTCCAAATTCTCAAGAATGGCCACCATCTATTGCTCAATGACTACCTTTGACTGCCTTGACCTGTGATTGCTTCATCTGCAAGACAAAGGTTAGATGACATATTTTTGTACTTTTGGTTAGTGGTAAAAGAAAAGCAAATGATATACAAATGAAAAACATGCTTGGTGATCAAGAATCACTCAAAAAGATAACCAACCCACAGGGAAGGAAGCAAGGTGCACAATGATCCTTGAGGCTATGAATGATATGATATGATGCCATAAGGGATCTTAGGGACAAAATTGGGGTCTTACAGATGCCCCTATTTAAGGTCATTCTAGCCGGAGAAGTGAAGTTTAGAAATCTTCATCTCGACGTGGTAGAATGGGCTTAAATAATAGTAATGAGACAAATTTTGGTCCCTAAGAGACCTCATGATGCAAATGCATGCATGCAAAAGAAACAACCTCTGTGGGGAATACTGATCCACAAAGAAGAAAAGACAATCCATCGGAGTAATACACTCACCAGGAACAGAGATTCCAACAAGACTCTCACGGGGATAATAAAAAGAAAAAGAATGCGTGAGCAGGACACGACTCTGACTTGGGGGAAACAAGAACTGGACACTGCGCGAACAGGACACGACTCGACTAGAGACCTCACTGGGGAGAGAAGGACTCAAACTGGGAAAAGAAAGAATTCCAAAGGAAGACACATCCATTGGAAAGACTCAAGCTGACTCAAACTATCCACAAAGGATACATCGGATAAAAATCCGGACTCAGACTAGGGAAAGATTCACAAAGAACCTCCCTGCCGGGGAAAATTGTATATATTGGGGAAAACGCCAATACAGCAAAAGGGTAAAATCACCACAAGAAACCCCACTGGAGAAGGTCTAACAAAGAGACTCTCCTGGGGAAGCAACAAAGAATGAGGTATTACCGGTATAAGGGTAACAAACTCAGGAAGAATGAATATCTAAGACCGGTATAAGGGTGAGAGATATCAATCAACCAAACATCTGAGAAAGACCTGCAAAAGGTACATCAACTCAGGAAAATCCGACTCCACAGGGGACCAAGGTCATAATAGGGAGCAGAAAGGAAGGAACACCAGGGATACCGGTTACTGGGTATATAATAGGTGACCGACCAAAGCGTGAATTGGTATATGTGCCAAAACACTCATCATCCAAAAGGAGGGCTTGAAAAAGAAAATCGACTTACAGGATGGACATTCGAATCCACAACGGGAAAACGAATCTTGCTCAGCTGGGGAAACAAACCCAAAGAGCGCATGAGATATAATATCCATTACCGTCAGAACGTGGATAATATACTCGCATGAGATATATTATCCATTACCGTCAGAACGTAGACAATATACTCGCATGGAAGGAAACACCAGGGATACCAGTTACTCGGTATATAATAGGTGACCAACCAAAAACGTGAATTGGTATATATGCCAAAACACTCATCATCCTGAAGGAGCAAAACGCAAACTTATCAAAGGATGGATATTCGATTCTACAAAGAATACGAATCTTACTCAGTTGGGGATAATCAACAAAGGACTCTAACCAAAGAGCGTATGAGACATATTATTCATTACCGTCAGAACGTGAATAATATACTCGAAAGGAAGAGACACCAGAGATACCAGTTACAGGGTATATAATAGGTGACCAACCAAAAAGAGAGACAATTGATACCAACACCAACAGGGTAAACGAAAGATAACTCACAGGGGATAAATTGCAAGCATCCGGCAATTATCCAAAACAAAGAATATTCGATTCCGCAAAAGGAACAACGAATCTTACTCGACTGGGGAAACACAACAGGCTTCGACTGAAGAGTGCATGAGATATATTATCCATTACCGTCAAAACGTGGATAACACACTCGCATGGAAGATTATCCACAACCGGTTACTGGGTTAATAAAGGATAAATCAATCGAAAAGAAAGGCATCGGGATACCAAAACTAGGTATATAATGATGACCAATCAAAGGGAGCAACAACATCACAACAAAAGGGTAAATGAAAGAAAACTCACAAGGGATGCATTAATAAACATCAATGATCCGGGGAACAAATCACTGGCAAACGGTGAAAGGACCCACTGAGCATAAAATTGCTAGCATACGACAATTATCCACAAGATCTGCTGGGGATACGAATGCTTACTCAAGAGCAAAAACCCAGAAGCAAGGGGGGAATATCGACATCGAAAATTGAATGAAGATAACCACAAAGAGTAACCATCATCGGTTAGGATGAACAATAAGGTTAACTCTGCAAAGAGGAGAAATTAGGGTTTACAACTACCGAATACGGGGTAGAAGACCACAAACTCTGGCTAAGGATAAAATTGCTAGCATCCGGCAATTATCCACAAGAAAGCACAGACTCCATTGGGGATAAAACCACAACAACATAGGATTTACAACCACCGAAAACTGGGTAGAAGACCACAAAATCCACCATCAATCAGAATGAACCACAAAGGTTACCTCTGCTAGGGGAAAAGAGATAGGACTTACAACTACCGAATACGGGGTAGTAGCCAACAACTCTGATGAGGAATAAAAGGATAGGGTTTACATCTTCCGAATACGGGGTAGAAAACCAAAACGTCCGCGTGGGAATGAAAGAATCACAATTCCGCACGGGAAACAAAATAGGGTTTATAACAAACCACCAACAGCTGAGGAGCAAGCAAAATTAGGATTTACGACTACCGACTACCGGGTAGAAAACCAATCAACTCTTGCTGAGGAATAAAAGGTATATAACCACAAATTCTGCCAAGAGGAAAAGGAACATAGGACTTATAACTACCGGTATAAGGGTAGAGGCCCAAACTCCACTGGGGATAAAAAGAATTATTGCCGGTTACTGGGCAATTTATTCATTTATTCCATAGGGAAGCACAAGAAACAGTTGACAAATAGTCAATTCGGGATCGATCCGAAAAGACAGACTGAATCAAGACTCGTCCTATGAGGATATAACTCAATAGGAGGATCTATCCCAATATATGTGTTGGGAGGAAACGGAAGAAACCGTCATCCACGAGGATATATCTCAGTGGGGAACTGCAGAAGGAAAGACAGACACTTTCTGCTTATAGGACTGACTCTATATTGAGAGATTAAACACCCGAAATCTGCTTGGGAAGATCTACGGGAGAGATCTATAACACCATAGCAGGGAACAACAAACAAAGGATATATGGCAAAAAATACAACATGAATATCTGAATGTTTATGAGTATGCATGAATATGCGTAATTTATGTTTGATGAATGCTGACAAAACAGACATATCTAACACAAACAGGCCCAGGAATCAAATGCCCGGTACTACACTTCCAGGGGAAAACCAACTGGAAAGCCAATCTGCCGAAGATCTTCAAGCTGAAAAGCAAAGATCTACGGGGAGGCAAGAGATCAGAGATATCAAGAAATCACAAAATCTCTGAGTGATGGATCAACAATCAACCCAATTGGGGTACAGAAGTTCACAACAGGCAGAAACTGCCACAACGACAAATCTGTTGGGAAAAGGAAGAAATCCCGAGATTTCTGCAGGGGGTCCTCAGTATCAATTGGGAAACAAGAGTTCACTGCACAAGCAAAAACCGCTGAAGAGAACAGAATACAAGTAGAATCTGGCTGAACAAGCAACTCTACTGGGGATACTGTCAGCAACTCCATTGGGGACAAACCCACTGAGGAAAGATAGATCACACAAGTAGATTCTACAATAAGCCACTCTACTAGGGATCAAAAGCATCAGGGAATCAACCAAATCTCTGGATGATAGATCACCAATCGACCCCACTGGGGAAACAGAGATTTCAACAGGCAGAAACTGCCACAAAAGCAACTCTGTCGAGAAAACCAACTCTGGCGGGGATTCCGTACGGAAACAAACAGATACAATCCATCATACCCCAAATCTACTGGTGGCTTTACTGGGGATGAGGAGGAGAGCTGGGGATCAACCACCAAATGCTGAACCTTCCCAGAGGAAACCAACAACCACTGAAGAGGAAAATAATCACTGCTCTGTTGAAGGGATAAGAGGTGAAAACCTCAACAAGCGCTCTGATGGGGAGATATAGCATAAATGCAGTATATCATATCAACAACTCTGGCGACAGTGCTGAGGAAAGAGATAAAGTACGGGGTGTCAACCCACCAACCACTGAATCTTCCAAAAGAAAGCACCCATGCTGAGGGGAGAATACTGTTGGAGAGGACTGTGAAGTCCTAACAAACACTCTGCTTGGGGAACAACCCCAACAAAAGCTCTGCTTGGGGGACGACCCCAACAACAAATCTGAAGAAAAAGGATACAACCATGCCAGGAATATGAACAAATGTCTTACCTGTTGGAAGTCATGCCACCCTTGGGAGAGCATTGAGAAATTCTTAAGTATCCTTTCATCATCGTGAATGTTCACTTTGTTTAAAACAACAATTTTGAAAAAAAAATATTTGTTTAAAACAATGACATTTTATCAATTAAAACATGCAAAACATTTGTTGAATTGAAACAAATAAGAGTGCAAATAATTGGATAAAAGCTCAAATTTATTTGATGGAATGGTAGCTTGCAAATGGCAAGACTCTATAGATCTGTACAAATTTGAAATCAGTGATATATATTGGAAGAGGGCTACATTGAACATAATGATCCTTTCTCTACCAATTTGAATCTCGATGTATTCGAAGCTTCAGTTGACGATGAATCGAGAATCTCTGATGAAAAGACAGTTGCGGAACAGAAAGTCTTGTCAGGATGCAGTTACTTGCCAAATCCCTAATTTTTGCCTAGATTGCCCCAGAGTGAGGTACTCAATCTAGCGGGATGCAAATATTCTCTCTTTTTTTTATGTCTCTAACTTTTGCCTGGATCTCCCTTTCGGGTTCTCCACCGAGACGCTCATTTTTGCCTAAGCCGCCCTTTCAGGTTTTCAACTTAGCGAGCTATTCTGTTTTTCTTTTATATACTTTTTTCTTTTTTTTAGGCAAAGTATTTCTTGACTGCATCTGAATTCACAGGACGAGTGAAATCCTCCCCATCCATTGTTGTAAGCATCAAAGCACCGCCTGAAAAGGCTCTCTTAACAACATATGGACCCTCGTAGTTTGGAGTCCACTTGCCCCTGGAATCGGGCGCGAAAGACAAGACTTTCTTGAGCACAAGGTCACCTTCTCGGAACACACGAGGCTTGACCTTCCTATCGAATGCTTTCTTCATTCTCTGCTGATATAACTGACCATGGCACATGGCAGTCAATCGCTTCTCTTCAATCAAATTCAACTGGTCATAACGACTCTGAATCCATTCAGCATCAGTCAACTTGGCTTCCATCAAGACTCTCATTGATGGGATCTCCACCTCTACTGGGAGCACGGCCTCCATGTCGTAAACAAGAGAGAAAGGGGTTGCCCCTGTTGAAGTGCGAACAGACGTACGATACCCATGCAAAGCAAATGACAGCATCTCATGCCAATCTTTGTACGTAACTGTCATCTTCTGGATAATCTTCTTGATATTCTTGTTAGCAGCTTCAACAGCCCCACTCATCTTGGGTCTGTAAGGAGAGGAATTATGGTGTGCAATCTTGAATTCAGCGTACAACTCTTCCATCATCTTATTATTCAGATTAGATCCATTATCAGTAATGATCTTATCCGGCACACCATAACGGCAAATCAGCTGATTCTTGATAAACTTCACAACCACCTGCCTGGTCACATTCGCATACGATGCGGCTTCAACCCATTTGGTGAAGTAATCAATTGCTACGAGAATAAACCTATGTCCGTTGGACGCTTTCGATTCAATCATGCCAATCATGTCAATTCCCCACATAGAGAAAGGCCATGGTGATGAAATCACATTCAGAAGTGTCGGAGGAATATGAATCTTGTCCGCGTAAATCTGACACTTGTGGCATTTCTTCACATATTTGCAGCAGTCAGACTCCATTGTCAGCCAATAGTAGCCTGCTCTCAGCATCTTTCTAGCCATGGCATGTCCATTGGAATGAGTACCAAATGAACCCTCATGGACCTCAGTCATCAACAGGTTCGCCTCGTGCCTATCCACGCATCTGAGCAATACCATGTCAAAATTTCTCTTGTACAGCACTTCACCACTGAGGTAGAAACTGCCTGACAACCTTCTTAAAGTTTTCCTGTCTTTCACAGATTCCCCAGGTGGGTAGACCTGGTTCTGGAGGAAATTCTTGATATCAAAATACCAAGGCTTGTCATCTTTCACTTCTTCAACTGCAAATATGTGAGCTGGTCTATCCAAGCGCATCACAGTGATATTGGGTACTTCAATCCAATACTTGACCACAATCATTGAAGCAAGCGTAGCAAGAGCATCTGCCATCCGATTATCTTCTCGAGGAATATGATGAAAGTCAACTTCTGTAAAGAACGTTGAAATCCTCCTCGCATAATCTCTATACGGAATGAGACCAGGCTGATTCGTCTCCCATTCACCCTTGATCTGATTGACAACTTGGGCCGAATCACCATAAACATCAAGATGCTTGATTCTCAAATCAATGCATTCTTCCAATCCCATAATGCAAGCCTCATACTCAGCCATATTATTCGTGCATTTGAAAGTTAGCCTTGCTGTAAACGGAATATGTGTGCCATGAGGAGTAATGATTACTGCCCCAAATCCATTTCCATACTGATTTACAGCGCCATCAAACACCATCGTCCATCTGGAACCAGGTTCCGGACCTTCATCAAGTGTAGGCTCATCACAATCTTTCATTTTCAAATACAAAATCTCCTCATCTGGGAAGTCATACTGAACACACTGATGATCTTCAATCGGCTGGTGCGCTAAATGGTCAGCCAAGATACTACCTTTGATAGCTTTCTGAGCTCGATACTCGATATCATACTCAGACAACAACATCTGCCAACGGGCAATCCTCCCGGTTAAAGCAGGCTTCTCGAAGATATACTTGATTGGATCCATTCTGGATATCAACCAAGTTGTATGATTTATCATGTACTGGCGCAAACGCTTAGCAGCCCAAGCCAAAGCACATCACGTCTTCTCAAGCACAGAGTATCGAGACTCACAATCAGTAAACTTCTTACTCAGGTAGTAAATAGCATATTCTTTCTTCCCTGATTCATCTTGTTGACCGAGTACACAACCCATCGAGTCTTCAAGAACAGTCAGATACATAATCAGAGGTCTTCCTTCTACAGGCGGAGACAAGATCGGAGGTTCAGACAGATACTCTTTGATACTGTCGAAAGCTTTCTGGCAATCCTCGGTCCAATCATGGGACTGATCTTTCCGGAGGAGCTTGAATATCGGCGCATATGTGGCAGTCATGTGGGATATAAATCTGGAAATATAATTCAAGCGGCCAAGAAAACCTCGGACTTGCTTCTCAGTTTTGGGTGAAGGCATCTCTTGTATTGCTTTGACCTTTGCAGGATCAACCTCAATACCTCTCTCGCTGACAACAAAACCCAACAACTTGCCGGAACGGACTCCAAATGTACATTTGTTCGGATTCAGACGAAGCCTGAACTTCCTCAGACGCTGAAAAAGCTTCAACAAATGCTCAACATGTTCAACTTCCGTTCGGGATTTAGCAATCATATCATCAACATAGACCTCTATCTCCTTGTGCATCATATCATGAAACAAGGTAGTCATAGCTCGTTGATACGTGGCTCCGGCATTCTTCAAACCGAAGGGCATCACTCGATAACAGAATGTTCCCCAAGGTGTGATGAATGTTGTCTTCTCCATATCCTCGGGTGCCATCTTGATTTGATTATATCCGGAAAATCCGTCCATAAAGGAAAAGACTTTGAATTTAGCTGTATTGTCTACCAACATATCAATGTGTGGTAGAGGGAAATCATCTTTCGGACTAGCTTTATTCAAATCTCTGTAGGCAACACACATACGGACTTTTCCGTCTTTCTTAGGCACATGCACAATATTGGCCACCCATTGAGGATATGTAGAAGTCACCAGAAACCCCGCATCAATTTGCTTCTGAACTTCCTCTTTGATCTTCACTGCCATATCTGGATGAGTTCTTCTGAGCTTCTGCTTCACAGGCACGCACTCAGGCTTCAAAGGCAGGAAATGTTGCACAATATTTGTATCTAAACCCGGCATGTCTTCATACGACCAAGCAAAGATATCGGAATATTCTCGTAGCAAACTGATCAACCCCTTCTTGACAGACTCTTCAAGGAGTGCCCCAATCTTCACCATACGAACACAATTTTCAGACCCCAAGTTGACTGTTTCCAGATCTTCAAGATGCGGCTGAATGATCTTCTTCTCGTGCTCAAGAAGACGGGTAATCTCATCAGGAATTCCTTCAACATCATCTTTCTCTGCCTCGAATACAGGGAATTCAAAATTGGGAGATGGCGTTGGATCATTATGTTCAATGGGTTTTAGAATCAACCTGCATAATGATTTTGGATAATAAAAAACTTTAGAATTTAAACAAGCAAATCATTATGCAGATGAAAAGGTTGCTTTTATTCTCGTTTTTAGGGTTTTTTGTGATCACTGATTTCATGCAAAAAGCAAAAAGTGAAAACAAATGGAAAAACAAATGTTTAACAATGCATTAATTGAATGAAAATATCATTGTATAAATGCTGCTAACAATGTCATCACTTCTCCTTTTGGCATGGGAGAAGGGTTTTGCACAAAGTGAACAAATTACGCTGACTTATAGACGACCGTAGGAACATCCACAGCGACCCAATTGTGGCAGACACCACCAGGTATGATGAAGTTGCTCAGGTCCTCTGCATCCTCTTCCAAGATAGCAGCAACTTCTTCAGTCTGATCAGCATGGATGAAACCTCCACTCTTGAACAGCCCTTGCTCGTTGAATGCCCCAGAAGAATAGCCAATGCCAGCCCGGGATTTGTTGTCTTCAAGCTCAATCATCTTCCCTAAACCAGCAACTGCACCACATTCAATGGCCAGTTTCGCATCACGATAGGAAGCAAATGAAGGAGACTTCTTCTCAATCGGCTCAGCTATAGACAAAGCTTGGAAAGGAGTTCCAACTTCATCCTCAGCATCAATATAGGAGAAAGAAGACAAGTGGCTAACCAGGAGAGCCTTTTCTCCCCCTACCATAACCAGTTTCTTATTCTTAACAAATTTCAGCTTCTGGTGTAGGGTGGATGTCACGGCGCCAGCCTCGTGAATCCATGGTCTACCAAGGAGACAGCTATAAGATGGGTGGATATCCATAACCTGGAAGGTAACTTGGAAATCACTTGGTCCAATCTTGATTGGGAGGTCAACTTCCCCAATCACAGTCTTACGCGACCCATCAAAAGCCTTCACAACAACACCACTCTGCCTCATGGGAGGCCCCTGATATGACAATCTCGAAAGAGTGGTCTTCGGCAATACATTCAAAGATGACCCAGTGTCCACCAGCACGTTGGACATGGCGTCGTTTTTGCAATTCATAAATATGTAAAGCCATGTTGTGGTCTCTTCCCTCCTCAGGGAGATCAACGTCACTGAAACTCAAAGTGTTGCAAGCAGTGATGTTTGCGACTATACTATCAAACTGTTCTATAGTGACATCATGATCAACATAAGCCAGATCCAATACTTTCTGTAGAGCCTCTCTATGGGGTTCTGAATTCAGAAGCAAAGATAGCACGGAGATCTTGGACGGCGTTTGTAGAAGTTGGTGTACAACGTTGTACTCACTCTTCTTGATGAGCTTCAGCATCTCATCACATTCTTCATTCACAATGCCACTCGGGCCAACAGAAGAAGTAGGAGTCTTTTGTACAGAGGAGGGTTTGGCAACAGCAAGTGCCGGATTCTGAACATTCACCGCAGTCCCAACCGGACGCTCAGCAGAATCAGAAGCAACGTGAGTCTTCGGGGGTGCAGAAAACACACGACCACTACGGGTCAACCCGCTCACATCAGCAATATTAACCACAGAAGTTGAAGGCAACGACACTTCCTTCCCATCTTCCACAGCAACGGGATTATATCGGAAAGGAATAGCTTTATCCGAAGAATAAGGCACGGGGCCTGCAGGCTTGATTACCAATGAAGGAGAGACCTTCGGCTTGCTACCATCATAACGGATGACAACAGGCTCGGGCAATTTGAACACAGGAGAAATCACATTCACCTCTGGTTCATCTTCGTCAACATTTCTGTTTTGAAGAATCTCTATAGTTCCATCATCTAGTAGCTCATGAAGCTCTCTTCGCACTTGGCGACAACCCAATCTATTAACAGAACAGATACGACATCTGTCATGGTCGTGCTCCATATGACTGTACTGACACAGTAGACGATGCAACTCGACCAATGACTGTCGAATATGGCTTACATATTTGACTTTATATTTACCAGGGCACCCCTGGACCATGTTCACTGATTTCCCATGCTCGGGCAATGGGTTCTTCGTAACATTGGGGCCTGAGTCCTCAAAGCTCAGAATGCCGCATCGCATAAGGTCTTGGACCTTGGTTTTCAACGGATAGCAGTTCTCAATATTGTGTCCCGGAGCACCGGAATGATAAACACAATGTTGATCGGGCTTGTACCACCACTGCGGGTTAGCAGGCACAGCCGGAGGCTCTCTGGGAGTAACCAGTTTCCGCTCCAACAAGGAGGGATATAACTCAGCATATGACATAGGAATAGGATCGAAACTGATCTTCTTCCTATCATAATTCAGATTGGCCTGATTACTGGTGCTGCCACGAGGCTGGTAAGCCTGTTGCTGTGGACGATGTTGCTGTTGATACTGAGATTGTTGCTGATGATGATGCTGATTGGGTTGCTGATATTGCTGAGAATTATCTCTGAAAACAGGTGCTATATGAGCCACCTGATGCTGACCGCTGGCGTGACGCACAGGCTTCCTCTTGACAGAGGGTCTTCTAGGTTTAGCATGGGATTGCACAACATGTGCCTCCCCATCTTTCTTCTTAAACGCCCCATATCGTTTAGAAGAGCTCTCATCTTTAGACAGACGTCCTTCCCGGACTCCTTCCTCCAATCACATCCCCATGTTCACCATCTCGGTGAAATCAGAGGGAGCACTTGCAACCATCCGCTCATAATAAAATGAACTAAGAGTCTTCAAAAAGATCTTAGTCATCTCCTTCTCTTCCAGCGGAGGAGTGATCTGAGCTGCTAACTTTCGCCACCTCTGGGCGTACTCCTTGAATGTCTCTTTATCCTTCTGAGACATGGCCCTGAGCTGATCACGGTCAGGAGCCATATCAACATTATACTTGTACTGCTTGACGAAGGCTTCGCCAAGATCGTTGAAGGATCGGATGTTTGCGCTATCAAGGCCCATATACCAACGAAGAGCTGCACCAGACAAACTATCCTGAAAGTAATGAATCAGAAGTTGATCATTATCAGTCTGAGTAGACATTTTCCTGGCGTACATAACCAGGTGAGCGAGAGGGCAGGTGTTCCCTTTATACTTTTCAAAGTCAGGGACTTTGAACTTGACCGGGATCTTAACACCGGGAACCAGGCAGAGTTCAGCAGCAGACTTGCCGAACAGATCTTTCCCTCGGAGGGTCTTCAATTCCTTTCGAAGCTCAAGGAATTGATCATTCATCGCTTCCATCTTCTCATTAACATCTGGGCCCTCAGACGGCTCAGAATGATAGATGGTGTCATCTACCCTGGGAATGGTATGCACGACAGGAGGAGGAGCAGCAAGGACCGGGCTAGATGCCGGCATAGAAGCAAATGTAGGAGCTGGAATATCTGGCATGAAACCTGGAGGCATACCCCACGGAAACCCGGCTGGCATGGCTGGCATGAAGTGGGCATTAGCAGCTGGCACAATCGAAGACACGACCTCTGATATCACAGTCCTCTGGGGAGGAGTTGCAGGCGGTGGAGACGGTTGATTTTGAGCAGCCAGAAACTGTTCCATCAGAGCACTCAGTCTGGCGACCTCTTCCTTCAGCTCTCTGTTCTCTTGTTCTAACTGATCCATCACTCTAGCAGAATTGGCTCTGGTGTAATACCGGTGATTCAGCTTGTCTTCAAAATAAATGAAGAGCACAGAGTTAGGCCACAGACAAGAAGACCGGAACAACCTGTTTATGAAAAATGATGCATGCAATGTTTGTGCATATGCTTTGTTTTTATTTCAAGGAACTTTTAGGGTTCTATTTGCAAATTTTTAATATTTAAACATTTATTAGCATATGGAAAATATCTCATCAAATATATTTGAAACAAAGAAGTACAACATTTTTTATTATTACAAGGGAAAAGGAAAATGAACATCCTATGGATCCCTAGAATCTCGAGATGCTGGAAGACGAGATGCACAAAGCTTCTTGATCTCTCTCTCATAGGCTGCTTCCATATCCGCTTTCTCCTTAGCAAGTCGATCATACTTCTTCTTCCAGAATTTGGAAGACTGAGGAAGCAGAGAAGTCCAAGTATCATTCGGATCATCTATCACCTGATGCTCGAGAAACTCGATCAGAGCGTCCTTCTCCTTAAGCTGATGAAGCAACTCTTCTTTTTCACGGATCCAGGCACGTGAAAGGTCTTCATCTCTCAACTCCTCTACGCCTTGGTTAGGGAGGGTTGAAGGCCCAGCCACATCCAACGGTGTAGGTCTCGGATAGTCATATGGCATAAGATACTCAGAAGCTCTCTGTCTGACCCAAGAAATATATGGCTCCAAAGCAATGCAGTTCTTCGGATCCAACTCGTTTCTACCCTTCTTATGAATATTGCGCCAAGCGCGGACCATCCTGGCTTTCAGGCCTTGGGGATCTTTACCCTCCTGAAAGAACACACCTTCTAACAGAATGTTATGAGGTTTATCCTTTAGGGGGAACCCAATCTGACGACGTGCTAAGATAGGGTTGTAGCTGATCCCACCACATGTACCAAGAAGAGGCACATTAGGGAATTCACCACAATAATCAATGATCTGAACAATATCATACACGCGATCATACCAAGAGATATCATCATTAGTGAGAGACATGAGTCTCGTAGACCACCGTAGACATCCCTTGTTCTCCTTGAAAGCAACCGTCTGCGGTAAGTGAGAAATAAACCACTTATACAACAGAGGCAAACAGCACACAATAACTCCTCCACCCTTTGCATTCCTCAGATGCAAAGAGATATAGGCATCTGTAACACGGTGGGAGAACTAACTTTAGTTAAATGTTGCGGATAGCAAGAGTCGCCACCGACTTTTATTTTATCCAAAAGGAAAGGACATAAAAGAACAGAAAAGACCTTAAAAAGATTTTGAGTTCGGGGGGTAAGTTATACAAAGGGAAGGTATTAGCACCCTTTATATCCATGGTTATCCATGGGCTCTTAGTTACTTAGCTCACTTTGTTTGTTTGCAAGAGTGTAGTGTGTGATTAGAAAAATTTCTTTAAGTACTTTGTAATGACCCTCGTATGGGTGTATACAAAGCCTAGTTTAGAAATTGTGAGGTGTAAAAGTAATTTTGAAAAGTGTGAGCAAGTAACTATGAGATACCTACCCTAGATTAAGTCTTTCGTGTTCTCGTATATTCTTTCAATGGTAAGACTGTCCCTATTATTAAGGAATAGGTAGTCATTACCTTGGATGTGTTTAAGGGACGGGCGTAGGGTCATCGTATGGTCAATGAAGGCAACATAAGGGGTGTCTTTAGCAACTCGTAGGGACTATCATCATATTTACCGAAGGGACAAGATCATTATATCGTAGGCAACCTCGTAGGGACTTGATCTTTTAAGTTTATAGGGACTTGATGATTTTTCTGTTTGAAGGGACTTTGCTTAAGACACCCCTATTTTCGAGGGACTTGATCATTTAAAGAAGGCAACCAAGAGGAATACCCTAGGAAGTACAGATGGCGATCAAAGATCGACTTACGTGTGTGAGTGTTATTTTTCAGATATTTGTCTTGAATTTAATTTTCTAAGTTCAATTATTTACAGTTAGTTTTTTGCACTCCCTAAATTACTAACCACGCAATAAATATTTACAAAAATAAAAGCAAGAACAATAAATTCCTAAACTATTACATGGCTATGGGACAGATACATAATAATCAGGCGAGAAAGAATAAATTTACAACCTATACATTTGTTCCTAATATTATAAATAAAACAAAATTAAAATAAGGAAAATAATGAAGCAAAAATAGAATAGATAAAAGCAAATAATAATAAAATAATAAATAAACAATGGTAATAAAGCAATAATAAAATAACAATAATAATAAAGTGATAATAAAAAGGTTAGAATTTTAAAAGAAATTATTTTAGGTTAAACAAGTTAGATTTTTTTAGAAGTTATTAGAAAAATATTAGTTTAAAATAAATTAGTAATAATAAAAGAATTTAAAATACATTAATGTACAAATTATAAAATAAAAGAGTTATATGAAAAATATTAAGTTAGTTATTTACAAAATAAATAAAGATTATAGAAAATATCAAATTATTAGATTAATAGGTTTATTATTATTATTCAATTAGAAAAATGGTCAATTAGATTTTATTTACAAAATATATAAGGATTTATTATTATAAGTAAGTAATAAAAAAAGTTATTAAAATAGTTAGTATTTATTATTTATTTACAAAAAAATATAAAGGTTATAGAAAAATATTAAATAATTGATTTAGTAAGTTTTCACGCCCTACATTACTAAACCACGCAGTTAATATAGGATCAATGACAGGAATTTAAATGGCACAAAAATAAATGGCAGAAAAATAAAATGGCAGAAAATCAATGGCAGAAAATAAAACCCTAATTATTACAACGCTTTGGTGCAGTTACATAATAAAGATGGCGAAAAGTAGAACTGAAAATATTACAAGTTAAAACTTAAAATATTACAAGGGCGAAGCAGTTATAGTGTATGAATAACATAAATATGAGCGAAAATAGGAAATAATAATAAGGTTTGTTAAGGTTTAAGAAAAGGTTTATGGTTTAAAGGAAATAACACGGTTAAAGTTTTAGGTTTGAAATTTAGAGTTTGTGGCGAAATTGTCAGGGTTTAGGAAAAATCAGGGTAGTTAGTTATGAAAAAAAATGTGCAGATCTAAATATATGTATATAAAAAAAAGAAAATGAATTAAAAAAAAACAACGGCGTTGCTAGCGCAAAATTGCGATCATCGCAACTGGATCGGATAACACAAATGTCACGCCTCATACACGTATATGCGAAAACGGCGTATTGACACGATCCGATCCGAAAACATAATCAAATTATAACATAAAATAGAAATATATATATATTTAACACACTAGTTACAGATATGAACATGTATTTGAAATACAGTAACAAATATATCAACAAAATAGATAAAGTATATATCATATATAAACTATTACCAAACTGTGTGTACGATAGTATAGATCAGCCACTCTCAGTTTCTCTTTTTTGTTCTGTCTTTTTTGGCCTCCCTCTATCAGTCATGCTAGTAAATATATATAGGAACAAATTAGGTTAATGATAATGGGCCTAAGTTTATTTTGAAACCAAATATTAAATTAAAAACTGAATAAAGTTAAATAATTAAAATAGTTAAAATTAAAATAAAAACTAATTAACCTATTTATTTATTCTAGACCCAATATAAAAATAAATAGACTCAAAAAAAATAAAAGTCGGGCACCAAAATGCTCGAAAAAAATAAAATGAACACGTCAAAATAATCAGCGCGAAATAAATGACTCGGAAAAATACAGCGTTTGGTCGGATTTTGAAATAAAAATTATGACCGTTTAAACTGCTCAGACTGATCAACATATGACCAAAAATAGTCGTAAAAATATTTTTAGCATGTCAAATTAAACCACGTGAACCGCAGATTAATGTTACCGACATTTGCAAACTTAAACTTGACATTTTTTCGTTGACTAATTTTAGGCACAGTTAAAAAGTTAATTTGACCAGTCTGCTTGTAAATTCCGAGAAATTATTCCGGCTAATATTAAGACAGAAAAAAATGTTATGCTATGAAGATGATGCAAATGAATGTGAAACAAAAAATTGGTTAGAGTTAAAAATAGATGACAAATTTTGGGGTGCAACAGCATCACCCAACAAAGTAGGAACGAGATTAAGAACAAAAAAGATCCTAATGGCGTTCACATCCACAAATTTTTCGATGTTGGGGAACAATACCAAACCATAGATGAGCAGCACGAATAAAGCCTCAAAGGCATCCTCACTCCTGGCCTTCCCATAAACGGTAGCTTGAGCGATGAGGAACTCGGAAGGAAGACCTTGAATTCCACCTTTGGTAGTCATATGAGCTTTAATCAAAGATTCATCTATGTGCAACAAGTTTGCAATCTCTCGAGCAGTTGGAATACTCTCTAAGCCACTGAACGGCACCTGATCCAGAATAGGAATACCCACAAGATGAGCATACTCCTCCAAGGTAGGCAACAGCTGGAAGTCTGGAAAAGAGAAGCAGTGATACAGAGGATCATAGAACTGCGCCAAAGTACTCATCAACCCTTCATCAACCTGAGTAGTCAACAAAGGTAGAAGCTTCCCATAACGAGCTTTGAAACCCAAGGGATCTAGTACATAGGATGTCAGATTCCTTAACTCTTTCACATCAGGCTGTCTAAAGCTGTACTTCTTTGTATGCCTTTTCGGTCTTTCCATGTCTGAAAATTTTGCAAATAAACCCTTTAAGTTCCTTGAAAATTTTCTGATTTTTCTGATGACATGAATGCAGATGAATGCATGAATGCACCAATCACATTCAAGGATCAAGCAAATCACACCAGACAAAGGTCATGGGAAAGCTCATAGCATCATTAATATCAATCATCCATTTTGGTGGATTATGGTTTACACCTTATCAACACCCAAGTTCCATTGATATTAACGATACATGAACCGGCTCAATCATCCTTAATATCAATCATCCATTTTGGTGGATTATGGTTTTCACCTTATCAACACCCAAGTTCCATTGATATTAAGGATGTATGAACGACTCAACCATGAATCACGGGTTTGTTGAGAGTCACGAGCATGGAGTCTCGGTTAAGAACCACCCAAAAGGAGTGTACTAGGGTTTAAACCTGCCGGACATGTTCTACCAGAGGTTCCCATAATCATCGTCCCATCTTTCGAATATTATCGGAGGAACGAATACTCGTACTCCAAAAATATTCTCAAGAGAGACTCTTATGCGTGTAGTATCGCGTAACAATCGCATCAGATCTTACATCTGAACGACCTCCGCACTACGTCCTAAAAATAGGCCAAGATGGGCTTGGTAAACTAAGGTCCTTGGCTTCTACGGCACATGATTGAAAGAATAATGCCTAACCACAAATAACTTGTGTGACATTATTAATCCAACATGACCTCCACCAAGTGAATGGACTCGCAAGTCAACTTGCTAAGGAATACTCCACACAAGTCGACAAGACTATGCCATTCTCCTATCCTAAGGTGCA
The DNA here is from genome assembly GCF_024323335.1 of Lathyrus oleraceus. Lineage (NCBI taxonomy): Eukaryota > Viridiplantae > Streptophyta > Magnoliopsida > Fabales > Fabaceae > Lathyrus > Lathyrus oleraceus. The sequence goes on from NC_066582.1 coordinate 271,327,843, forward strand.
CTCGAGTTCGGGTATAGAACTCATCTCACAGAGATCACCAAGCAAACAAGCAATTGTATATCAAGCAATTCAAACATTACAATCAATACAGTCATCCCAAATTGTACAAAAGTATGTCACATAACAAATAAACAAATATCATACAACAAGGGTGAAAAGTAGGCAATACCACCAAGGAATGGTATCCCCAGTGGAGTCGCCACTTTTCTGTAGAGGTGTATTCATCACTTTATGATTTATTGACTAAATCAAAAGCAAAGCATACAAAGAATCGAGTCGCCACCTCACTTTTATTTATCCAAAGGAATGGCTAAAAAGTGAACAAAAGCCTAAGAAATTTTACACATAGAAAACTAATGAAAAGATCAGAGATCGGGGTAAGGGGTAAATTACGCAATGGGAAGGTGTTAGGCACCCAAAACGTCCTAGGTACTCCTAGGGAGCCCTTCTCACACTGGTTGTATGAAACGTTATTTGTTTATGAAATATTTATTGTGCAAACATGGATTGAAGGGATGAGAAAAGAATATACAAGTTATTATTTTTGTGTTTGAACGGATGAACCCGTTGCCTACGTACCTTTCCATGGAAGGTAAGGATCAAAACACCGTAGTTCGGCTAAAAGATTTCCAAAATATGAGTGGGTTCATTTTAAAACAAAATCCCTAAGGTCTTTCGTTATCCACGGGAGAAAACTCAACCTTAAACAAACAACAAGTCCACCATGTGAGAAAAGCTTCAACTTGCTAGTGAGGGGTTAACCCTATAATAAGCAAGGAAGTCTTACAATTCAATCACTAAGGACAAAAGGTGAGATTAACATCAACCAACTAGGATAAATCAAACCTATGGCTAATGTATGAAAACTTATCAAGAATGGACAAAGCCACAAAACAATTGAATGAGTTGGATTAACCAATTAGGATTTATTTACAAAAGATGGTCAAAGTGTGATTAGAATTCAATTCAAAAGAAGTATTATGAAAATGAAGTTTGAAAATCAAAGGCTTAAGGCCTAGGTTTCTAATTTTAAAACAAATGAAAATGTTTGCACAATAGTTTTCAAATTTGGGTTAACATGTCAATGGAGATTTAAAGAAACAAAAGGTGGGAAGGTTAGGGAGTGTAAAACTTCTTAGATGTTCACCTCTTGAGATCATATGTAGATGATCCAAGTGATTCCTTTGGAATAGGCAATGAGCAATAACAGATAAACAACAAAGCAAAATGGATACCGGAGGCCAATCAATGGACTTACACCAATCTCACAAACAAAGGTGGATACCGGATACCAATCAATGGATTTACACCAATCTTCTAAAACAAACATGGATATCAGATGCCAATCAATGGACTCATACCAATCTCCACAAATATGATCATAGGAAACAACTGCCAATAAATGGACTTACAATTGACTCCTCACATACAACAATCAAACAAGTGCAAAAGCAAAAGGAAACAAGTTGCCAATAAATGGTCTTACACTCGACTCCAAGGAAATAGGATGCCAATAAATGGTCTTAGTCCCAACTCCTTCCAGATCATAGGAACAATGGCCAATATATGGACTTATAATTGATTCCTCAATGGACAAACAAAGATGTCACAAAGATATGAACAATGATCATGCAATGATGTATAATTAATGAAAATAAATGCACAAAGGCACACATAAGCAGATATGCACAGATGAATCAAACAAGTCAATTAGCACACACTATACACAAGCAATTAGGCTCAAGCAAGGTTAGACTTTACAGTCAACTGGAATGGGGTAATATGAGCTCTTAACCCTAACATTGAGAGTTAGGGTGAATCAGATGAAATGGAGATGAGGGTTGTGCCTCATAGCTCTTATCCCTGGCCTGGGAGAGCTTTAAACAACAGAAGGTGTGGGAGTTCAGAAAGTAGGAACTCTTCTCCACAAGTGATTGACTCTATAAGATCTTGGATTAATATTCACAATGCATCAACACATTGTGTGAGCAAGGTGAATGACACACTGAATAGCAGGAGATGGGTTACACATCTCTTTTATCTGCCAATTGCCTCATAAGAGGACTTTTCCTGCTTGGCACAAAGATAAACAATCACAAGCATTGCCTCTTAAGGAGGACTTCAGACAGGTGCCTGCCCACATAACAGGACAGGTCTTCCAGACTACATGAAGATTAGAGGTTATACCTAAGTGGTTAAGCAACCAAGCAAATCAAAGTTCAAAGTGAACTTAAAGCAACTAATGTACCTGTGGAAACATCAAACCAATCAGTACAAAGTTCAGACAATCAAACAACAGTCAATAAGCAACAAACAATCCTAATGTACAAAATGTGTAAGCCAAAGGTCAAACTCAAATGAGTTAACATCAACCTACAAAACACACAAAGATTAGTAATCAAAGGCAAATATCAATGCTCAAGTGATGGAGCATCAACAACTATGGAACTTGGATGTTCAACCTAAAATCAAAGCTCAAATGTGAGAGGCAAACCACTAGGTCAAAGCCTAGGGCCAAAGGTGAAGAAAAAATTCAAAACAGAAGCAGAAAATTAACATGAATCAACTTCAAACACATCTTGAAACAATCCAAAAGGTCTCACATCAATATCATATACCAAAATGCATTTCATGATCAATTGAAGTTCAAGGCAATTTTAAAGCTCAAATGTGACCAACCAGAATGAAAAATCTCAATTAAATCAGAAATGATTCAAATAATTCCAACAAAATTCATGCACATTCAAAACATCCATAATATGCATCATACAAAAAATCAGGACAGTTGGAGATCATTTGGCATGGCAAACACATCATTCAAGTTGAACATCAAAAGGTGTGACACAAATTGTCACACCAACTTAGCATGATCATAAAACAGAAATGACAAATGGTAAAAATACCAAATTAACACCAAAAAGGTTAAGCAATGAGTCTAGTTTCATCATGCAAATTTTCAGATTCATTGGATCAAAGACCAGCATTTCACAAATGAATAAGCATGGCAAGGTACAAAATGGATACATGTTCAAACATTCTAGCACCAAAAATTATCCAGTCAAGCACAACTTGTGAAAATATGATCAAAAAATAATAGACAAGATAAGGATCATGATGCAAAAAATTGGGATGAATTTGGATTAATTTTCAAATTGTTATGATTTTTCTAAGATGAGGAAAAATTTTAAAAATGCATGTGAAGCATGGTACATGGAAAAGGAGGGAAAAGAGAAAAATGAATGAGCATTTGAATAAATCACGCTGGCCAGGAATCGAACTGGGAGCGAATTCAAATAATTGGCGCCAGGGATTGAAACGCTGCGTTTCATTAATCCCAGTGGCAGTCAACGCATAGTCAACATGAGGAGAGCCAATCAGAAGCTAGCATGGCAATTGCATTAACCAATCACACGCGAGCCCTATTCTAACATGCAGGCCACGGTTTTATGTTGCAGAAAGAATCAAAAATGTTGCCAAAACATGAGCATCACCATCTTCATCGTGAATCTCATGAACAGTGGATGCATCAAGAACATCTTTCCCAGAATTCACAATCAAGCATACTAACACGTAGATCCTTCATTCTAGGTCACGAATCCATGCATGGTTTATCCTAACTCCAATTATCATGAGCAAATCGAAGCAAACAACATTCATGCACAAAACTTTAAATCGACCTAACTAACTCAATTTTGCATGGAATTTCATGATTTAAAGCTCAGAGTGATCAGCATACTAAGATCTACCATAATATCATAAAATTTTTGAGAAAAAGAGAGATCGATTTGGAACCTCTTGAAGAGCAGAACTGGTGAATCGTGTTATCCAGGCCTTGTGATGCTTCCAATCTCTTCTATGATGCTTGTATGAATGATTAATGGAAGAAACGAGCTTCAATTGCGCATGAATCTAACAGAATTTCAAATCACCATTGTTGCTTCAAGCTTCAAGAATGCTTCAACCTTGCACTGTTTGCTTCAGTTCCACGTGTGGATCTGCTCAAGAATATCTTAGAAACAAGAATCAAGCAAGAGGAATGGATTGAATGTGAAGAAATTGCAAGAAATTTTTTAGAGAAAATTTGTGAATTTGAGATCTAGATCTGAATTATGAGTTGTTCCTCTGAAAAACAGTTAGGGTTTTGGTTTATATAGGTCATGTTAATCACCCTTTAATCATGTTTAAGCCATTTGGTAAGTGGAATTAGCAAAATGAGGTGTAAGTGCAAAATGTGATTTTCACCCTTATGCATGATATGCATGTGAACAGTGCACGAAAATTGATTTAATTTCACTCAAAATTCTGTTTTGGAGCCAATGGTGGTGGTGGAATGCTTAAACAATGCACCAAATTTAAATTTCAAGTTTTCCCTCCAAAAATCAAATGAAATATCAAATGCTCATGTGATGATAGTTTGTGCAATGCAATGCATGATTTGGAATCTAGAGGTCAAAATGAGAAGAATGCAAAAAGAGCCATCCAATTTGGAGTTTTGGTTGAGAAGTTATGCCCATTTGAATCTTCAAGTACACTTTGCCATGTTTTGATCATATCTCCTTAACCACATATGAGAAATTGATGATCTTGGACTTTTTGGAAATGGGAGAGAAAGATCTACAACTTTCATGTTCAACAAAATTTCATTTGAAGCTTTCTTGATGATGTAATATGAAGTTGAAGTTAGGTTAAAACCTTTCCATTTTTGGCAAGTTTGAATTATAGGTCACTTTCTATTTTTGGAAAGTTTTGACCTGACTTTAAATTCTTCAATGTTGATGTTTGAAATGTCAAATGAGACTTGTTTGAACATGAATGAAGTATTTCTAAACACTTTCCACCTCCAAATCCACAGTTGACTTGACAGTTGACTTTTTAGGCCTTCAGTTGACTTGACAATGTTCTGATGAAATTCAAGCCTCTACCACTTGGGATTTTGCTTCAAAATAACATCATAGCTCATATGAACTCTTGATAATGATTGTGGGGTCCAAATTCTCAAGAATGGCCACCATCTATTGCTCAATGACTGCCTTTGACTGCCTTGACCTGTGATTGCTTCATCTGCAAGACAAAGGTTAGATGACATATTTTTGTACTTTTGGTTAGTGGTAAAAGAAAAGCAAATGATATACAAATGCAAAACATGCTTGGTGATCAAGAATCACTCAAAAAGATAACCAACCCACAGGGAAGGAAGCAAGGTGCACAATGATCCTTGAGGCTATGAATGATATGATATGATATGATGCCATATGAATGATATGATATGATATGATATGATATGATTCCGAGTGGGCTGAGATAGAGGAAGAAGGAGGTCATCTATGAATAGAGCCACTGTAGAATGTTTCAAATGTCATCAGTTGGGACACTTTCAATATGAGTGTCCTGATTGGGAGAAACGGGCTAACTACGCTAAACATGTAGAAGAAGGAGAAGAGGTTCTGCTAATGTCTTATGTTGATGTTGGTCAAACCAAAATAGAAGAAGCTTGGTTTCTTGACTCGGGGTGTTCAAATCACATGGCCGGAAACAAAGAATGGTTCTCGGAGCTAGAGGAAGGATTTAAACAAACAGTGAAGCTTGGGAATGACACTAGAATGACAGTGGTAGCTAAAGGGAGTGTACAACTTCAAGTAAATGGTATTATTCAGGTAATCTCAAATGTTTTTTACATACCTGAGTTGAAAAGTAATTTGTTGAGCATAGGGCAACTTCAGGAGAAGGGTTTAGCTATTCTAATTCAGCAAGGGAATTGTAAAGTTTATCATCCTAGAAGAGGGTTAATTATGCAAACTAACATGAGTGGAAATAGAATGTTTTATATGTTAGCATCTATGGCAGCAAAAGGAAATTCGATGTGTCTTCAGGCTGAACTTTCCTCTGAGAAAGAGTCACACTTGTGGCATCGTCGATTCGGCCATCTGAATTACTCAGGATTAAGAACACTTGCATACAAGAAAATGATAGACGGTGTGCCTCTGCTCAAAGTTCTATAAAAGTTATGTGAAACTTGTTTGGTTGGCAAACATCATAGAGGATCCTTTCCGAAACAAAGTTCTTGGAGAGCATCAAAGCAACTTCAACTTGTGCATTCTGATTTGTGTGGGCCTATCAAACCTGCTTCCAACAGTGACAAAAGGTATATCATAAGTTTTATTGATGATTTTTCACGTAAAACTTGGGTTTATTTTTTACATGAAAAATCAGAAGCCTTTAGTGCATTCAAGAATTTCAAAGCATTTATTGAAAAAGAGGTTGGTGCATATATAACTTGTTTGAGAACAGATAGAGGAGGTGAGTTTAACTCAAATGAATTTGGAGAATTTTGTAAAGCTCATGGTATAAGCAGGCAGTTGACAGCAGCATACACTCCACAACAGACGGAGTTGCCGAACGAAAGAACAGAACAATCATGAATGCAATACGCTCAATATTAGCTGATAAGAAAGTTCCAAAAGTGTTTTGGCCAGAAGTTGTAAATTGGTGTGTTCATGTTCAAAATAGGAGCCTGACCGCAACAGTAAAAGAGAAAACTCCAAATGAAGCATGGAGTGGAGTGAAGCCAACAACAACTTATTTCCGGGTTTTCGGTTGCATAGCACATGCTCATATTCCAGACCAAAAGAGGAGCAAGTTAGATGCCAAAAGCAAGAAGTGTGTGTTCCTGGGGGTTAGCAATGAATCCAAGGCCTATAGATTATATGATCCAACCACTAAGAAGATCATCATCAGCAACGATGTTCAATTTGAAGAAGAAGAGAGCTGGGATTAGGGAAGAACTGAAGAAGAACTGATTTTGGATGTGCTAGAAGATGATAATGAAAGTGAAAAAGAGCATGTCGGCGAGGATAATATTGAGGAGGTCAGAAATACTCCTTCCGATTATTCACCACAAAATGAAGTAAACATTCAAGAAGTTGCAGCTGAAGGGAGGGTTGAAAGAGTCAGAACAAAACCAGTATGGATGGCGGACTATGAAACAGGAGAAGGTCTCTCAGAAGAAGAAGATATGCATGCAATGATGATGGTAACAGAGAATGATCCATTTTCATTTGCAGAGGCAGTCAAAAGTGAGAAGTGGAAAGAGGCTATGGAAGCAGAAATGGAAGCTACATAGAAGAACCAAACATGGGAATTGATGGATTTGCCTAAGGATGCCAAGCCTATTGGAGTTAGGTGGGTCTTTAAGACCAAACTTAATGAAAATGGGGATGTCGATAAACATAAAGCGAGATTGGTGTCGCATCCTGCGAAAAACAACCGGCGAACTAAAAATAAAAACACACAGAGAGCCGCCACTGCGCGTTATTTATCCCAAGATAGGGAAAGGAAACGCTCAGAGAAACCTGGAAAGGAAATGGTCTTGCGACCAAAGAGAGAGGGTAAGGGAGTCGGTTACGCAAGGGGAAGGTATTAGCACCCCTCACGTCCGTCGTACTCGACGGGATCCACGTTCTAAGAAAGAATAGGTTGCTAAAACATCACACACACACACACAAGGGAACGCAGGTGGGGTTAGGAGAAGGGAGCTCGATAAGGTATCGCACCTTATGCCTACATATCTTGTCTGGAACAAGAATCAGAGCCACTGTAGTTCGGCTTACGCACGCCAAACAACACAAAACATACAAACAAGCAAGGGTGGCAAACATGGAGCCCGACAACCACTGGATGGAATTACGTCGGCATCCGAACCAAAACATACTCAAAAGGGCAAACGTGGAGCCCGACTGCCAATCACTGGGCTTACGTCGGCATCCGAACCAAAACACACAGATAACAAGTAAACACACGCAAAAAAGAAAAAGGTTGCCCGGAGTGGTCTCGCACGACCACCTGCCTACATACCTCGTCTGGAACGAGGATCAGGGCGATGTAGTTCCCCCGAAAGGGACTGAATTACTAGCCAGAAACCAGGGGAAGACACACTACTAGGGAGCTGGACTCGAGCCTAGTGTTGTCATGCATCGTTGCCCTAAGTTCGGTTTTCTATCCTACTTGCATAAGCAAACTACTCCTATCCAGGAAAGAAGCAAGCACACAAGCATACAGAATAATTCAAGCATACATCCAATGAGAACAAGCATCTCAAACAGATATCCACATAGCACGCACTATAACCAAACAAGTGGCTCACACAATAGGTTTGACTGCCGAAGCGAGTCGTCTGTACGGGCTGGATTTGCTCTTAACCTTGCCATTACGAGGCTAAGGTGAAGCAGATGAGAGGTGAAGTGAGGATCAGACCTCACAGCTCTTATCCCTAACCAGGGAGAGCTTCTGACAAATGAGCATGGGTCCAGAATGGGGGAACCCTTCTATACTCAGAGACTCTAACACAATGTGCACTGCACGAGATCTTGGGCTTGTGATCTCAATGCTACAACCATGTAATGGGAGCAAGGAGAAGACTCAACTGAATAGTGGGGGGTAGACTGCATACCCCTACCTTCCACCAATTGCCTTATTTAAAGGACTTTCACCTGCTTGGCACGAAAAATAAACAACCACAATCATTGCCTCTTAAGGAGGACTTCAGACATTTATTTGCCCGGCCCGGTAACAGCCGGGTCTCCAGACTACATGAAGTCAAGAGGACCTACCTCAAGCGGTTTACACAACCGAGCAGCGGCTACCAAGCAAGTTCTTAAAAGTTTAAAGCGCCCACTTTATATCGGACGATTTCAGCTTAGTATACCATTCCAGGGAGCCTCCGGACAGGCTGTCCTGGAAGAAGTACATCCACAATTTCTGGTCCATCGTGTACGCAGAGATCTTGCGGACAAAAGCTTGTAAATGCGTCTCTGGACAAGAGCTCCCATTATATCTGTCAAAAGTGGGCGCTTTAAACTTTTGTGGGATCACAATCCCCTCGACAAGCCCCATGTTTGACATATTCACCACTCCAGGAGTGGCATAACTTTCCAACATCTTAATTTTCTCAGCCAGCAGCTGGATCTCCTTGTTCTGAGGTGGAGCATTGTAAGGCACAAACGGCTCGTTTTGCATAGAGAATTGGTCAGCCTCCCTGTCTTCCTCCTGATCTTCATCGAACCCGTAGAACGGAGGCACAAAATTATCCTTCTGATTCTGCCCCGGTTGGCCACCCGCACCACCAAGACCACCAGCATTATTCACGAGACCCACAGTCGTCCTCTTTCCGCCGTCTCGAGATCCCTGCCCCTGGTTGGAGACTCCATCCAGGTTAACCCCACTGTTTGCTGCAGAAGCCCGCTCGAGCTTTTCAACCTTGTCTGCTAACGCTTTCTGACCAACTGCGAAACCTTGCATTATGTTGATCAGCTCGTTCATTTTATCTTTTAGCTCAAGCATATCTACGCTGGGAAGTTCCATGAGTCTGGGAGTATTTCTTCTGGTATAATATCTGTGAGGGCGTGTTGAGTGCAAGGGTACTGTTCTTCGAGCGCGAGCAATGATTCCTGTCACAAACAAGCACGTTAGTAACAAACACCTGCAAAATAAAACACAGTTATTATGATTAATGCATGGATGCAGTGTCTATCCATATGAAGGACACTTTGTCTCTCGATCCTGGCATCATTGAGACAAGTAATAATCCGGCATCAATATTCTGATATTTAGCATCTGATTTTATCGTGCAGATCGGAGATATGTGATTCAGCATGATACCCCCAACCATGTGTGTGCTTGTGTGAGTGCATACGGTAAAGCAAATAGAGCTCGAAGATCAAATACTGAATGAAAAGAACCATCACATAACCAAAAGCGCACAAACAGTGCCATAGTCATACATCAAGTCAAATAAAGTCAAATACAATCCTCCAGAAAAGGAAAGAAATACAAGCAAGTGAATTCCGTCAACAAGCCTGACGGTAATCCAATATAAATGAAAGATCTAACTGGATGAGGGTCCCACAGATGGCCCTATCTCATCTTCCATCCTTGCGAACTCTGCGGCGAACCTGAGCTCGGTGTTCTCCTGCTGCAGTCTCCCAACTTCCTTCTGATGAATCTTCATCTGCCTGAAGTAGTGGTCTCTCTCTGCCATGTAGTGATCTCTCTCAGTGGTGATCTTCAGCTTCTCTGACTCCTTAACCTTCAGCTTGGTCTCCCACTCAGCAATAAGAACCCGGACTCTGTCATCCCTCTGACCTCTCACCAGGATTTGCCTTCTCTTCTCATCTTCAATGACTTTCGAAGCTCTGGCCAATCTCTCTTTGGTGATGTCATGCTCCCGGTTGGATGATGCTAAGGCCTGGCTGATCTTCCCATAGTAGGCCGTATCCATCTCAAAGCGCTTTGCTTCCAGAGCATGTCGCTTGTCTTGATCTTCCATCTTTCCCTTGAGCTCCTGATTAACCCTCTGAACCCGAGCAACACTCATCTCCAATTCTGTCTTCTCTGTAAGCAACTGATCTCTCTCCCGCTTCATCTCTAAGAACTCATCCATGCTAACAGTAGAAGGAGTCTCCTCAATCAAAGGATACCAAGGATCGACCATCGGAAATGGTAGACAAGTAAGCCCCACTCTCTTCCCGAGCCAGTCATCGAACGGAGGAAAAGATCTGTTATTAGCTTTACCCCAAGAAGCCTTACCTTTCCTTTGAGTACTGCGCCATGCCTCAGCTATCTGCTTCACCCTGGCCTGATTACCCTCAACTGGGAAGTACACAGATTCCTGAACCTCACTCTTGTACGGTGGAAGCTCCATAGCAAATCCCATTTGCCTCTTAAGAAGTGTCGGGTTATAATTAATGCAACCCTGAACCCCTATCAGCGGCACATTGGGAAAACCCCTGCAACTGCAAATGAAATCCTGTTCAACCCCACTACCGTGAGTCCAATCTATGTCTTTAGCCCTCAAACCCATCAGTTTGGTCGCCCAATTAACATTCTGGCCCAGAAGAACAAAAGCACCCTTAGACGGCAAGTAACCCATAAACCACTTGAATAGTAACTGTGCACAGCATCGAATCAATCCCCCACGCCTCTTCTCATTCCGGTTATGAACCGAATAATAAACATCTCCAATCAAGGTGGGAATAAGATTTCCTCGAGCAAACAAGCGAATGGCATTAATATCCACAAAGTTCTTCTGGTTGGGAAACAGGATGATCCCATAAATGCCCGCAGCAATCAAAGCACAGACAGCTCTCCAGTTACCCAACTCTGCCTGCTCCTTAGCCTTAGCCTCCAGGAAACTGAGATGAAAACCAGGCAACTTCCCCTTCTCTTTCAGATTACCCTTCACTACCTCTGGACTCAGATAGAAAGCACGGGAAATCCCACCAATATCAGGTCCTTCCTTAGTAGCATAGAAAGGAACCTGATCCCTGATTTGGATACCCAAAATATCAGCATAGTCCTCCATCATAGGCCCTAGCACGTAATCTGGGAAGACAAAACACCTCAGCTCGGGATCATAGAACTGAATAAGAGTATGAATGACGCTCCTATCTCTGTCCATGAGCCTGAAAACCACCTTCAGAATACCCCCATACATCTCACGAAACAACCCCACATGGTCGGGTGCAATCAATGCTATCATATCCTTCAGCACACTGATATCTGGATCGAAGAAACTGTAAGCCACATCATCCTTCAAACCGGGTCTTCTCATACCTGGGCAGAAAATCTCTCAACCAGGATCTCGATCAAAAGGGTCCCTGCATATGGGTAAACATGTGTTAGATGCAATTAATGCAAGATGTAATGATGCTGATGAATGAATGCAATGCGTTGCCATCCTCCAAGCCATCTGATCCTCTGCACTGAAACTGGTCTCTGAACTGATCATAACCATCTGAGGAACACACAATCACACATCTGATCTACGGGTTCCGAAATAAACGGAAGACAGATACATCATCATCATCATCATCATCAGTCTCTGAGCAGACCCATCACACAATCTCTGAATCGGCCCGGGGAATCCTGAAATAAACGGATCCCCACTGATAAATAACTCGGCCCGGGGAATCCTGAAATAAACGGATCCCCACTGATAAATCTCGGACAGCACTCCGGCGTCTCGGCAATACATGACCATAAATCCGACTTATAAATATGACTCTGATCCACGGAACAACGAGTCACCATCTGAGTCACCAACAGAACATGCATCTGTAAGAATCACCCTCCCCTCACAGGTAAATTCTAAACAGGTCACCCTAAGGCGGATAATAGTCTCGACAATCGGGCAGAGATACTCAATGGGTTTGCCCTTTCGGGTGTGCCATTGTGGGTCTCCTGAGATCATCTAAACCAAAGATCCGGGAAATGATCGGTCACCAGAGTCAACGGCTCAAAAGAGATAACCCAACCAAAGTGGAAAACCCCACTGGAAGAGCACTTCTCAGATGAACCTCGTCCGGCTTGTGGTATGTCACATCGCAACATCATGCCCAACCGACATGTGAGCGACGCGAGACCACGCTAATCCTAGGTGTATACTCGGGCCTGGGTTTTAGCCCCACTCAGAACACCCACCCCAAACAGAGGAACCACCTGCATAGAGGACGGCAACAACATGATAGTATGATGCATGCAGACATTAATGCAAATATAGATACACACTGGTTAGAATAATAAATGCAATAAATAACACAAAACAAGCAACCTAAACTAATCCTAAAACGCTAGGAAGGACTCGCTTAGGGACGATGGACCAGCATAGGTCTACATCCGCTTGTCCCCAGCAGAGTCGCCAGCTGTCGCATCCTGCGAAAAAACAACCGGCGAACTAAAAATAAAAACACAGAGAGAGCCGCCACTGCGCGTTATTTATCCCAAGATAGGGAAAGGAAACGCTCAGAGAAACCTGGAAAGGAAATGGTCTTGCGACCAAAGAGAAAGGGTAAGGGAGTCGGTTACGCAAGGGGAAGGTATTAGCACCCCTCACGTCCGTCGTACTCGACGGGATCCACGTTCTAAGAAAGAATAGGTTGCTAAAACATCACACACACACACACAAGGGAACGCAAGTGGGGTTAGGAGAAGGGAGCTCGATAAGGTATCGCACCTTATGCCTACATATCTTGTCTGGAACAAGAATCAGAGCCACTGTAGTTCGGCTTACGCACGCCAAACAACACAAAACATACAAACAAGCAAGGGTGGCAAACATGGAGCCCGACAACCACTGGATGGAATTACGTCGGCATCCGAACCAAAACATACTCAAAAGGGCAAACGTGGAGCCCGACTGCCAATCACTGGGCTTACGTCGGCATCCGAACCAAAACACACAGATAACAAGTAAACACACGCAAAAAAGAAAAAGGTTGCCCGGAGTGGTCTCGCACGACCACCTGCCTACATACCTCGTCTGGAACGAGGATCAGGGCGATGTAGTTCCCCCGAAAGGGACTGAATTACTAGCCAGAAACCAGGGGAAGACACACTACTAGGGAGCTGGACTCGAGCCTAGTGTTGTCATGCATCGTTGCCCTAAGTTCGGTTTTCTATCCTACTTGCATAAGCAAACTACTCCTATCCAGGAAAGAAGCAAGCACACAAGCATACAGAATAATTCAAGCATACATCCAATGAGAACAAGCATCTCAAACAGATATCCACATAGCACGCACTATAACCAAACTGAAGGTGAGAAAAACAAGAAAGGGGGGGTTTGAATTGTTTGAAAAATAAGCGCTTTTGCAAAATGAAATCACACAATGATTTTATACTGGTTCGCTTATAACACAAAGCTACTCCAGTCCACCCGGCCAAGGTGATTTCGCCTTCAACAAGGACTTAATCCACTAATCTTGAAAGATTACAAACAACCCCTAAGAGAGAAGAAAATCTCTTAGTCCTCTCAAGTCTACAGACTACAAAGAGTCACTTGAGGAAATCAAATAAAAATAGATACAAGATGTGTAATCTAGAGTGCTTCTAAGAAAGCAAATATTACAAACTTAAGAACAAATTTTTCACTTGATAAGCAAAAGCTTAGTGAAAATCTTTGAAGAACAAAGATGTTTTTCTTGAGCGTGATATGATTTCAGTATAGTTTTGGCTAGTGATTTCTTCGTGTTTACTGAATGAGATTTCTTCTCTATTTATAGGAGTTGAAGTAGAGTTGAAGTAGCGTTGAATCTGTTGGATATTGAGATGTAATTACGCCATTCCATTAATAGCTTCTGCAGTAGACTTTTTCACTTAGAAGTGACTACTTACCACAATTAGTATCTTTTCTCTTGGAAGAGGAGATTAACGTCTCTTTCTAATTGAGGAAATCCATTTGCAGAACTTTAACTTGGCTTAAACGATACTTCATCATGATTAACAATTCTGATTAGAGTCTTTGTGTATCTGGAGAAACTGGCTTCTGATGTTATCTCTTGAAAGTTCAGATGGCGCTGATAACTTCAGAATTTACAGAAGGCATTTGTTCAGAGTCAGAGCTTCTAGACTTTACTTCATATACAGATGCTTCTGATACTTGAGATTTTGCATCTGATCTTGCTTTGCATCTGATGACATCATCAGATTTGTTTCTTCTTTCTTTAGAACCCTGCACACTTAGAAACTTTTCGTTAGGGTGCCATTTTTGGTTTCATCCTTTGTTATCATCAAAATCATGGAATCTATTGTAGAACTATTTTTGTTCTTACAATCTCCCCCTTTTTGATGATGACAAAACAAATAAAATTATCAGATGAAACATGAAAAATATTAGATCAGATAGACAAAAGCTCCCCCTGAGTTAGTACTAGGGAGTTCAGAAGTTCTTACCAGAGCTTTCCAAGCAATAAGATTTCTGAAAACTTTCTGCAATTTCTTAATTTAATGTTAGAATTATTTAATCAGAGCTATTATTTAATCAGAGCTATTTATATCAGAACTAATTCTAAAATTGTTGCAGAATGCTTAAGGTTTTTAGACATAGTTTTCATCAGAGCTATTTAATAATTTCTCCCCCTTTTTGGCATAATCAAAAAGGCATAAAACATAAAAAGAATAATAGAGAGAAAAACACTTCATTAAACAAAAGCACAAAGGCAAGCAGCAGTCAAAACATCAGATTCAAGAGAATATCAGAGCTAAAAAAGAAAAGACAGAAGCAAAAACACTAGGCAACCAAAAATAAATCCTAAGTGCCTAAGGGTTTGGAGGAGGAGGAAGTCTCTGTAGTAGCATAGCAAACATATTCTGGAGGTTTTCATTCAGAGCGTCTTGCTTGTCCATCCTTGCCCGGAGCTCACTCTGATCTTGCTTGATCTCTTTCTGATCTTGCTTGATCTCCTTCAGAGTGTTAAGAATCAGAGGGATCGCAGAGGAAGACTCCCCCTGAATCAGAGCCTGCTGAGCTTCAGCTTCAGCAGCAGCTTGGGCTTCTGCATCTGCCTTAGCCTTGGCTTCAGCTTCCTGAATCCTTAGAAGTTCTGCTTCCTTTGCCAGGCGTTCTTCTTCCAACCTCTTAGCTTCTTCTTCAGCTTCCTTAGCCAACCTTTCTTCCTCTAATCTCTTGGCCTCAGCTTCTCTAGCCAGTCTCTCTTCCTCTAATCTTTTGGCCTCAGCTTCTCTAGCCAGTCTTTCTTGGAGTCTTTCCTCAGAGTCTCTGATGTAGCCATTTCTGACTTGTTCAGAGATACTCTTCAGCCTATAAGACTCAGAGGTCATCCAACTAATAACTCTGTTCCAGTGTGTCCTAACAGATTTAGGATCATCACTGACTTCAGAATTTTTAGCCAGAGACTTGATCTTCTGGACTGAGGATTCTGCAACCTGTATAATGGCCTCCTCAAGGGTAGGTATGATAATTTTAGGTTCAGGTTCAGGTGAATGAGGTGGAGAGTTTTGAGGGCTGAGATTTAGAGGTTGAGGTTCAGTTTGATGAGGTTCAGATTCTGCTTGAAGTTCAGAATCTGCGTCTGGTTGAAGACTAGGGGATGAAGCATATAGTGGATTTAGGTCTAAAGGGTCAGAGTCTGGTCCAGGTACAGCGGGAATAAATGGTGGAGTGATATAAGGTTCAGATGGTTGAATCACAGGTGGTTGGGTTTCAGAGGGTGTGGTGGTTGTCTGTTGTGGTGGAAGTGAGGTTTGATTTTCAGAGGAGATAGTGGTTGTTTGTTGTGGAAGAGAAGTTCGGAGGGGAGAGGTTACTTCAGATTGTGTTTGAGTTTGTGGGGCGAAATTTTTAGCATAAATTTCAGCTATTGTTGGGGAGTTTGGGTCAGAGTGTTCTTGATCAGAAGACTCATGATCAGAGGACTCTTGGTTAGAAGAAGGGGAAAGGTAAGGTGGTGACTCATACTCAGAGGATGAGGAAGAACTGTGGTGATATAGTTGATTTGGGTCAGAGGTTGTTGTAAAAGTACGGGCAATTTTTAGAACAGGTGGAGGTTGAGAGGTTCTAATGGTAGAAGGTGGTATTTCTGAGGTTGTAAAAATTGGTTGAGAGGAGAGAGGGTTAGAGGAAGCCATTACAGATTCAGAAGAGACAGGAGGAATGGACTTACCAGAGGAGACATTCAGAGGTGCTGAAGCTTTGGTGCCAGAGGTTTCTCCAATTCTGGCTTTCTTTGCCTTCCTTGCTTCCTCAGCTATCTTCTTCTCAGAAAGGCCTCTTTTGTATCTGACCAGATCTTCTACAGAGTCCAGACAGTCTTCAAGGCGGAAATCAGAGATATCAATGCCTTCATCCAGACGATCCTGAAGGTAGATAGCAATGGCATCTCTGGGTTCGTTCTTGAAGAACCTTTCAAGGCCATGAGGCATCTTCCTCTGATCCTTCAGAGCTTCCCAGGTCACATTCATAGTGGGCTTGACTCTGATGTCTTTGATGATTCCCATACTCCTCAGATTTTTGGCATTCAGAGGCTTTCCAACGTCAATTGCCAGATCATCCATACATCTGGTCTTCTCCAGAGCATCTACCAGCCCATGCTCAATGAAGATGTCAGAGAGCAATCTACCCAGAGGAATGTAGGATCTGGGCTTCATATTATTCCTCGTTTCTCTGACTGAATCCCTCAGATATCTGAAGAGGAGAACAGGGAGGTTGATAGGGATACCCTTCTGAATACAGTAGAGGATGCATTTCTGATCAGCATTAATATAATCTGAAGAGTTGGAGGCTGGACGATGATGGATTGTTCCCAGAATAATCTTCAGCCAAACTCGGAGGTTCTGATGAAGCTCCTTGTTCTTAGATGGGTTTCCTTCAACGTTTGCCTTGAAGATTGTAGGGTTAATGACTTCTGTGATGCGCTTGGACCTTGGAGGAATGTTGTAAATCCTTTTACCTCCAGCTTTCTCCATATTCAGCAAAGAAGCAATAGATGCTTCTGTGATAATAATCTTCACTCCCAGAACAAAAGAAACGATGAACTCATCATCAGCATCTGCACATCTCCAGAATTCTTTCACCAGAAGAGGATAGATTGGACCATACAATCTGTTGAAGTAGGTTTCCCAACCTTGCTTGCGAAGATCTTCAGTTAAATCAACGCCATTTCTTTTCAAATTTTCAAAATCCACAAGCGATTCACACAGTACATCCAAACCTTCAAAGGGAGTAGAAAGATGAATGTGTTGTTCACGTTCCAAAATGTGAGGTTCTTTGTAAACTGGGGTCGTGGTAACATCTACAACCATGGGTGTTTGAGTGTTTGAGGTTTGGGGGTTAGAAGCAGCTTCCATTTGTTGGGAGAAGTTAAAAACAGCTTGTTCTTGAGGATTCATGACGAAGATTGAAGAAGAAAAAGAAGAACTGAGAAGGTTGCAGAGAAAACTTCGAGAGAGGGTTTAGGGTTTAAGAGTGAGTGAGAGTGATAAGTGTGTGAAATGTGAGAAAAGTGTTTATATACTAAGGGTAAAAACACATGCAAAACGACACACATACCAGCGTTAGCACAAAAACCAAAATAGCACGTTTGGGGGAAAAATGATTACAGCTCATTAATGAATGTCTAATCCCAACAGTAAGCACACTGCTCGAGGAGATTTCAAGCGTTCTGACCTTTGATTTCTTTTGACAGCTGTCTAGAAGTTCTAGGGTTAGACGCATGTTCCCCACATGTTGATGTTTCTGATCTTCAGGAATACCAAAGGATTTCTGAAGATTTCTAACTCAGATATCTTCTTAACTTGGTAGAAGTATCAGAGTCAGAGGCAGAAGTGTATTTGTTTTTATCAGAGTCTCATTTTACATGTTCAGAGCCAAATTTTACTCAGGACAATTTTTAATGTTCAGATTTTCTAAGATGAAAAGAAATCTATCTTCAGCTAGAGGCTTAGTAAAGATATCTGCCCATTGATGTTCTGTATCAATGAACTTCAGCGTTACTATCCCTTTCTGAACATAGTCTCTAATAAAATGATGTTTTATTTCTATGTGTTTGGCTCTGGAATGTAGAATGGGATTCTTACTTAAACAAATAGCAGCAGTATTATCACAAAAAATAGGAATGTTACTCTCAAAGATTTGTAGATCTTCTAGCTGATGTTTCATCCAGAGCATCTGAGTTGTGCATAGTGACGCTGAGATATATTCTGCTTCTGCAGTTGATAGAGCAATTGTTGACTGTCTTTTGCTAGCCCAGGAGATTAAGTTGTTTCCCAGAAGCTGGCAATTTCCAGATGTGCTTTTACGTTCTATTCTATCTCCTGCATAATCTGCATCACAATAACCAGAAAGCCTATACTCTGATGTTTTCTCATACATCAGGCCCAGGTTAGGAGTTCCTTTCAGATACTTAAGAATTCTCTTAACAGCTGTTAAATGAGATTCTCTAGGATCTGATTGGAATCTGGCACAAAGACAAACGCTAAAGAGAATATCAGGACGAGTAGCAGTCAGATAGAGAAGAGAGCCTATCATACCTCTATAGAGCTTCTGACAAACCTTGTTGCTTACCTCTTCCTTTTCCAGAATGCAAGTTGGATGCATGGGAGTCTTTGCAGAATTGCATTCAGACATATCAAACTTCTTCAGAACATCTTTAATGTACTTACTTTGATGAATGTACGTGACTTCTGGAGTTTGATTGATTTGAATTCCCAGAAAGAACTTTAGTTCTTGCATTAGACTCATTTCAAATTCTGCCTGCATTAACTTAGAAAATTCTTGGCAAACAGAGATATTAGCAGAACCAAAAATAATGTCATCAACATAAATTTGGCATATCATGAGATCATTTTCATGATTTTTACAGAAGAGTGTAGAATCAACTTTCCCTCTGATAAAATTTTGTTCCAGAAGAAAATTGCTCAGACGTTCATACCAAGCTCTGGGGGCTTGTTTTAGTCCATATAAAGATTTTTTAAGTTTGAAAACATGTTCTGGAAAGTTTGAATTTTCAAAACCAGGAGGTTGATTAACATACACTTCTTCTGAAATATAACCATTAAGAAATGCACTCTTGACATCCATTTGGTATAATTTGATAGAATGATTAATAGCAAAAGATACAAGAAGACGAATAGATTCTAACCTTGCGACTGGAGCAAAAGTTTCATTATAATCAATACCTTCTTGTTGACTATAACCTTGAGCTACCAGTCGTGCTTTGTTTCTGACAACTTCTCCTTTCTCGTTCAGTTTGTTTCTGAAAACCCATCTGGTTCCAATGACATGAGTGCCTCTGGGTTTAGGAACGAGATCCCAGACATCATTCTTGGAGAATTGATCTAACTCTTCTTGCATAGCTGCCACCCAATCATTATCTTGAAGAGCTTCATCACAGGACGTAGGCTCAATCAGAGACACTAGTCCCAGAGGAATATCTTCAGAAGTTCTGAAGGTAGATCTGGTTCTAACAGGTTCATCTTTGTTTCCCAAAATCAAGTCTTCAGATACGTTGCTACGACTCTTGACTTTCCTTGGAATTTCTGGAGATTTAATTTCTTCAGAGTCTGGAGTGACAGTTGCTTCTGGAGTTTTCTCAGATTCTACCAGAGTGATCTCTAAATCTGCAAACTTTTCAACTAGCTTTGACTTTTCAGGGTCAAGCTTATCATCAAATCTAACATGAATTGATTCCTCCACAATTTTGGTTTCTGTGTTGTATACTCTGTAGCCTTTAGAGCGTTCTGAGTATCCTAACATAATACCTTTCTGTGCTTTGGAATCAAACTTGTTCAGATGTTCTTTAGTATTTAATATAAAACAAATGCATCCAAAAGGATGAAAATATGAAATGTTGGGTTTTCTTCCCTTACACAGTTCATAGGGAGTCTTATCCAGAATAGGTCTAATAGAGATTCTATTCTGAATGTAACACGCTGTATTTACAGCTTCTGCCCAAAAGTGCTTTGCTACATTTGTTTCATTGATCATGGTTCTGGCCATTTCTTGGAGTGTCCTATTCTTCCTCTCTACAACTCCATTTTGTTGTGGAGTTCTAGGGCAGGAGAAATCATGGGATATTCCATTAGAATCAAATAGTTCTTCAAAATCTTTATTTTCAAATTCTCCACCATGATCACTTCTGACTCTAACAATTTTAGAGTTAAATTCTTTTTGCACTTTAGAACAGAAACTGGTGAATACAGAGTGAGACTCACTCTTGTGCTTTAGGAATTTTACCCATGTCCAGCGGCTGTAATCATCAACGATTACTAGTCCATACTTCTTTCCATTGACTGATGCTGTTTTCACAGGACCAAATAAGTCAATGTGAAGAAGCTCCAGAGGCTTGGAGGTAGAAACAACATTTTTCTTTTTAAAAGATGTTTTTGAAAACTTTCCTTTCTGACAAGCTTCACACAGAGCATCTGAAGAAAACTTCAGTTTAGGTAGGCCTCTGACTAACTCAAGTTTAGTTAGCTGAGAAAGTTTCCTCATGCTAATGTGGCCTAAGCGTCTATGCCATACCCATTGCTCTTCGTGAACTGACATTAAACATTTAACATTTTGATCTTTTAAATCAGAAAGATTTATTTTATAAATGTTGTTTTTCCTCTTGCCTGTGAAAAGGACAGAGCCATCGTTCTGATTAATGGCTTTACACGTTTTTTGATTAAAGATTACATCATAACCGTTATCACTTAATTGACTTATGGATAACAAGTTATGCATTAATCCTTCTACATAAAGAACATCAGATATAGAGGGAAGAGTACCATTACCAATAGTTCCGGAGCCTCTGATCCTTCCTTTCTGATCTCCTCCGAAGCCTACGAAGCCAGCGTCTTTAAGTTCCAGGCTTTGGAACATAGACTTTCTTCCCGTCATATGTCGCGAGCATCCAGAGTCCAGGTACCATGACTGGTGTCTGAACTTTGCTGCATAGGATATCTGCAACATAGATAATCTTATCTTTCGGTACCCAGAATCTCTTGGGTCCTTTCAGATTAGTTTTCCCAGAGTTTCTTACAACTTTGGGTCTTCTAGCATTTTTAAATTTGTGTTCTTGTGTGTGTGTATAGTGGTATGAAAAAGGTGATTTAATTTGGTTACTGGTAGAAGTTTTATCAGAATCAGAATCATACCCAATTCCCCTTTTATTATTCTGACCTACTCCATAAATCATGGATGCCATAATACTCCTATTTATCCCATTCTTCAGAAATTGTTGAAAGGCTTCTTCATATTTATAAATAATTTCATTTGAAGTTTGTGGTGCTTGAGACAACACTTCTTCTAATTTTAAGCTTTTTGTTTTAGCTCCATCTCTTTCTAACGTTAAAGATTTGATTGTATCTTCATGTGCTAGAATTGTTGTCTCAAGTTCACTACATTCTTCAGATTTTGCTTTAAGAAGGCCTTTAATGCTTTTAACTTTTTGTTTTAATTTCTGAAGAGAGGTAAGAGTTTCTGATAAACATGATTCTAAGTCAGATCTAGAAAGTTCAGAAAATACCTCTTCAGATTCTTCATCTGAGCTGCTGGATGTGGTAGCCATAAATGCTACGTTGGCTTGTTCATCAGAGTCAGATTCTGATGATCCTGATTCACCATCGTCCCAGGTGGCCATTAATCCCTTCTTTGTTCTGAAGGCATTTTTCTTGAAGCTTTCTTTCTTAGAGTTATCTTTCTTCAGCTTGGGGCATTCATTTCTATAATGACCTGTTTCTTTACATTCAAAACAAGTAATATCTTTATTAGGTTTACCTTTTGAAGTTGACTCTGATCTATCCCCTCTGGGTCTTGATCTTCTGAAGTTGTTGTTGTTCCTTCTTTTCCAGAGTTGCTTAACTCTTCTGGTTAGTAGGGACAGCTCTTCTTCATCATCAGAGTCTTCAGGCTCAGAGTCATCAGTGTCTGCAGTTTCTGCTTGAAGAGCCTTGGTTCTGTCTGACTTCCGTCTTTCAGGTCTGGACTTCAGCGCCACTGACTTGTTCCTTTTCTGAGGCTCATCCTCCTCTAGTTCTATCTCATGGCTTCTGAGAGAACTAACAAGTTCTTCAAGGCTGATATTGTTCAGATCCTTTGATAGCTTCAGAGCAGTAACCATTGGTCTCCATTTCTTTGGCAGACTTCTGACTATCTTCTTAACATGATCTGCAGTAGTGTATCCTTTGTCTAGCACTTTAAGACCTGCAATAAGAGTTTGGAATCTGGAAAACATAGCTTCTATAGCTTCGTCATCTTCCATCTTGAAGGCTTCATATTTCTGGATCAACGCCAGAGCCTTCGTCTCCTTGACTTGGGAGTTTCCTTCATGGGTCATCTTCAGAGAGTCAAGTATATCTTTAGCCGTCTCTCTGTTGGTGATTTTTTCGTATTCGTTGTATGATATAGCATTTAGAAGTATTGTTCTGGCCTTGTGATGATTTTTGAACTCACGTTTCTGATCTTCTGACATTTTGCTTCTGGGAACTTCAGCTCCATTTAAGGTTGGAGGTTTGTATCCATCTGTGACAATGTCCCAGAGGTCAGCATCATAACCCAGAAAGAAACTTTCGATTCTATCTTTCCAGTAATCAAACTTTTCTCCATCAAAAACAGGAGGCTTGGCATTGTAAGAATCTTTCTCATTTGAGTGGGCCATTTGTTTTTCTCGCACTGGATCTCTCTACACGGTTAAGTGTTTGATTTGAAAATCAATAACAGAGCCGGAGCTCTGATACCAATTGAAGGTGAGAAAAACAAGAAAGGGGGGGTTTGAATTGTTTGAAAAATAAGCGCTTTTGCAAAATGAAATCACACAATGATTTTATACTGGTTCGCTTATAACACAAAGCTACTCCAGTCCACCCGGCCAAGGTGATTTCGCCTTCAACAAGGACTTAATCCACTAATCTTGAAAGATTACAAACAACCCCTAAGAGAGAAGAAAATCTCTTAGTCCTCTCAAGTCTACAGACTACAAAGAGTCACTTGAGGAAATCAAATAAAAATAGATACAAGATGTGTAATCTAGAGTGCTTCTAAGAAAGCAAATATTACAAACTTAAGAACAAATTTTTCACTTGATAAGCAAAAGCTTAGTGAAAATCTTTGAAGAACAAAGATGTTTTTCTTGAGCGTGATATGATTTCAGTATAGTTTTGGCTAGTGATTTCTTCGTGTTTACTGAATGAGATTTCTTCTCTATTTATAGGAGTTGAAGTAGAGTTGAAGTAGCGTTGAATCTGTTGGATATTGAGATGTAATTACGCCATTCCATTAATAGCTTCTGCAGTAGACTTTTTCACTTAGAAGTGACTACTTACCACAATTAGTATCTTTTCTCTTGGAAGAGGAGATTAACGTCTCTTTCTAATTGAGGAAATCCATTTGCAGAACTTTAACTTGGCTTAAACGATACTTCATCATGATTAACAATTCTGATTAGAGTCTTTGTGTATCTGGAGAAACTGGCTTCTGATGTTATCTCTTGAAAGTTCAGATGGCGCTGATAACTTCAGAATTTACAGAAGGCATTTGTTCAGAGTCAGAGCTTCTAGACTTTACTTCATATACAGATGCTTCTGATACTTGAGATTTTGCATCTGATCTTGCTTTGCATCTGATGACATCATCAGATTTGTTTCTTCTTTCTTTAGAACCCTGCACACTTAGAAACTTTTCGTTAGGGTGCCATTTTTGGTTTCATCCTTTGTTATCATCAAAATCTGGATTTGCTCTTAACCTTGCCATTACGAGGCTAAGGTGAAGCAGATGAGAGGTGAAGTGAGGATCAGACCTCACAGCTCTTATCCCTAACCAGGGAGAGCTTCTGACAAATGAGCATGGGTCCAGAATGGGGGAACCCTTCTATACTCAGAGACTCTGACACAATGTGCACTGCACGAGATCTTGGGCTTGTGATCTCAATGCTACAACCATGTAATGGGAGCAAGGAGAAGACTCAACTGAATAGTGGGGGGTAGACTGCATACCCCTACCTTCCACCAATTGCCTTATTTAAAGGACTTTCACCTGCTTGGCACGAAAAATAAACAACCACAATCATTGCCTCTTAAGGAGGACTTCAGACATTTATTTGCCCGGCCCGGTAACAGCCGGGTCTCCAGACTACATGAAGTCAAGAGGACCTACCTCAAGCGGTTTACACAACCGAGCAGCGGCTACCAAGCAAGTTCTTAAAAGAACTAGAGCGACTAAAGGTACCTGTACAAAAGCTAACCAGTTAATAACTCAGACAACCAATCAGAAAACAACAAGTTAATCAGTCAAACTATGCAAGCCAAGGCACACAAAGGCAAGCTATGAGCTCAAGCCCAAGCTTCACAACCTACAAAACAATGTTATGTTAGTGTACAAACATCAAACAACATCATTTCAATCAACTTGGATCATTCTCCATGAGCCTTATGCTATTCATCCTGAAAAATCAAGCAAATATTAGCAACTAGACCACTAGGCCAAGCCTAGGGTCCAAAGGCAAGAAAAATTCCTAAACAGCAAGGTATCTCTAACCAAACTCAAATTAATGTCAAACAAAAGCCAACACAATTAGTCTCATGTCCATATCATTCATTATGTTCATTTTATGCACAAAATAAGGCAAACTAGTTCAAATGAAGCACCAAACATGCAAACAGAACTATTGCATTCAATTCCATATCAAAACAGTTCCAAAAATCCCCAAATAAATTATACCTAAACCGCACATGTTCAAGGTCTAGCATGTCAAATTTTAGCTTAATTGGACAAATGGAACCATGTCAATGAAAATCAACAAAAACAGACACAATTATATGCTCCAAATCACAACATCAACACATGCAGCCACTTCAAAAATTCATAAATCCATGAAGACAATAAAGAAATGGATGAGACCAAAACATGGATGTCACATCATGTGTCTACAACATTCATACCAAATTTCATGATCATTCAATACCATATGAGCATTTCACATTAAATCTACCAACATGTATCACATGAGCTTGCACAATTGACCAATCAGAGATGAAAAATAGCAATCAATTTGAAAATGCTACATAAAATTCCACAAAAATTCACATAACCTCTTAACATGTTAATGAACCTCCATGCAAAATTTCACATCATTCTAACAAGCCTAAGTCATTCAAATAAATCCAGCAAGTTGACATAATGAGGTGTGACACAAATTGTCACACCTAAGTTCCAAAATTCATATCTCAAAGGCCAGGTATCAAAAATTCATGAAATTTACATGTAAATAAGCATCAACCAATCCACAATCATCACAAAAATTTTCAGGCATTTATTTTAGAACATGAGAATTTCACAATCAAAATGGTAGAATGTATCAAATTTTCATACATGTGAAACATCCCTAGGTCAAACACAAATATTACCATGCACAACTTCAACCAATAGGTCAAAAAAATTCTACAGTCAACAAGGAAGTCAACACAAAAATTCTCACATTTTTCTGATTTTTCTATGATTTTTTTTACATGTTTATGAATTTTTTACAATTTATTAAATTAATTAGAATTATCCAATGGCATACTTGTAATTAACAGGCGCGGGGGAGGGAAACACCATATTCAAAAATTCAAATGGAAAAACGGATCTAACACACCTATCATCATCACTTTCGCCCAGATTTTCCCAGCAACACCAAGAACTCGATGAACATCCAATTAACACCAAAATGAGCATGCGTATATCCATTAGACTCGTCTAAGAACAAGGAATCTAGATACGAACTTATTTTAACCTAACTGTTCCTCTATCTCCTAAATCGATCATGTTAGGGTTTGGTTACAAAACTTCAAATCGAGATTACATGAGCTACGATTCACCATTCGCAAAACTACCTATGTCACGATGATCTTCAATCAATAAACTACAAAACGCATACAGCAATTTGAAAAACCGTGACATTCGAAAAACTCGTGTACCTGGAATGGCAGTGTCGTATTGATGCTCTTTGCGTGCTTTTCTCCACAAACAGATGTAGAAGGATGATGAGGAAGGTGAGTGATGTGCTTGAACTCAATTGATGTTGCTCCTATTGCATGGAAACTCGTTTTGCCATTGATGAGTGCACTTTGGACAGCTGCGAATCAGTGCTTCTTTCCTTCCAAACTTCACAAACAGATGGAGAGGATGATGATACAAGATCAATGCAAGAAGAATTTCGAAGATTGAGCCAATATTGAAGAAGATTGATGGATTTGAAGGTTTTGTGTTCTTGAGCAATTTGAGAGAATGTGATGAGTTTTCAGATCTGGTTTTGGAAAGTGTGTATTTCTGTTATGATTATCATGTGATTAGGAATATATATGTGTGCTTAAACCATGATTAACCATGCTAATTAACCAAATTGCATTTGTTAGTGAAAATGTTTAATTTCAAGTAAGGGCAAAATTGGAATTTCACATGCCAGCTCATTGCCACCTCTTTGACAGCTCACACAACTTCCAAATGCCATGTGTGAGCTGTTGCCACTTGTTTCACCTTCATTGGATATGTCATTCTCATTTTCACTATGTAATTGCACTTTGTCCAATTTTTGCACTTTCATTCTACAAGTCAAATTCCAAACCACAAGCCTTAGCCATGAAATGATGATTCCAACAAGTTTCAAATGCCATTTATGAGGTGTGGCAAAAATCCCCACTCAAAAATTCCAATTATTTCACAAGTTGGACAATTTTGCCCTTGGTCCATTTTAACTGTCCAGTTGAAATTTGACTTTTTGCACTGGCCACTTTTGAGAAAATCCAATTATGCACCATGAAAGTACATGTCAAATGGAGTTTGTGCATATAAAGAACTTGCAATTTGGACAAACCATGTGGAAATTATGGCCTCTTGATTATGGGTCATTTTTGAATTTCACTGAGCCATAACTTTCCAACCATACATGGGATTTTCAAGTTCTTGGACTTTTTGGAAAGGTGAGAACAAGATCTGCAACTTTCATGTTGAACAAATTTTCATTTGAAGCTTCCTTGGACACGTGGTCTTGAGGTCAAAAACTTTCCATTTTTGGAAACTTCAATTACAAGTCACTTTCTATTTTTGGCAGTTTTTGTACTGACTTGATTTTCTTCATTCTTAAGCTTTGCAATGTCATTTAACACTTGTTCCAACATGAATGAAGTGTATCCAACTCATTTCCACCCCCAAATCCATCAAATCATGTACAGTTGACCACAGTTGACTTTTCATCTGACAGATGAATTTGGCAATGCATAGATCAATCTGAGCTCCAATCTTCAACTGAAATGGCTCAAGGGTGAAACCCTAGCCTCAATTATCTCCATAAAATCACATAATGAACCCCATAACCATCATAGACCCCATCTCCTGATCATGCCCTGATTGGCCCAATGCAATTGATTAGGGTTGACCAGTGGTCAAAACCCTAATCTCAAGGAATCTTCCTCAATCTTCTGATGACATCCAATCATGATGATGATGATGTATCATTGTAATCAAGATGAAGACCACTATCCATTGAGAATCACAAAACCCCAATTCACAGCCCAATCCTCAGATGACCCATGATCAGTCAATAAACCCTAGGCTTGCACTCAGACTTCCTCATCCTGATCAAGACTTGGGAAGATGACTTGCACAATGTAACCACATGATATGCAATATGAAATGCCTAATGACCTAAAATGATATGCAATATGTTAATGCTAGTCCCAAGAGAAGAGGGCAAATTTTGAGGTGTTACAGCTGCCCTTATTCAATCCACTGTGAACCTGTCGATATGAATAGCCTCGGCTTTCAGATGATCAGGATGAAGAGTGATTGAATACCAAGAACAGACGAACAATTTGCACTCTGATCGGGATACAATTAACAACGCCCGTCAGCATCGGCGAAGAACCAATCTTGAAAGAAAATCCGTCTGGTACGGAGAAAGTCGGCTTGATCACCGAAACAGCAACGTCGACCTGGATACCAAAATAAATGGTAACACAGGGATAACCATGGCCTGAACACCACATCCGCTGGGGATTATTATATCTCTTCTTTTTATGCTTTTCTTGAACCCCAAAGTTTTTCTTTGCGCAAACGATCCTCGGACCTCTGCATTTGAACCCCACTCTCCTTTTTGCCAAATAATGAACCCCAATCTCCAGTTTGAACCCCAGTCGCCTGACGATAACTCGCGATCGCCAATATGAACCCCGTTCTCCAGAAAATGCCGCAACATCTCCTTTTCTCCATTTGAACCCCATCTCCAGAAAATGCCTCAACATCTTCTTTTCTCCGTTTGAACCCCAGGAAAATGCCTCAGCATATCCTTTTCTCCGTGATAATTCCGCTGGCAACGTCGGAAATAACACCAAACCACTCTGAGGGCGACATGTCAGAGGGTATACCTTCACAAAAGGAAGGTAACATGTGCATCTCTTCTTCCGAAGACACCCGTAACGACCTCCACTGGCATCCGCCAAAGTCTAAGGTGACACATGAACAGAAGATAATCCCAAGGACCTCATCCTGGATATAATCTTCAACTCTATCTCCATTTGAACCCCAGAAAATGCCTCAGCATATACTCTTCTCTGATTGAACCCCGATCTCCAGAAAGTGTCGCAACATCTCCTTTTCTCCATTTGAACCCCGGAATCGCGCTGCTCGCGTAACGTCTTCTGATATCATTTCCATCTTTGTCCGACGGAAACATTTCCTCCAATATCGCACTACTGGGGAACACTGCTGATCTGACGTCATGATGCTAAACTCCTCAGAGTAACACCTTCACCCTCAGGCGAAATAAAGACTCCAAGCGGTAACCACGGCTTGAATTGCGCTGAACGCCAAACATTTCCCATCTCGGCTTGACGGAAAACAATTACTCTTCCAGTATCGCACTACTGGGGAATATCTTCGATTCAATCACGATGCTGAACTCCTCGGAGTAACACCTCTTCACCTTTGGGCAAAACCACTTCTCGAACAGTAACCACGGTTTGAGACTAGCTTATGCTTGCAATGATGAATGATCGATTTTTTTTCTGCGTAATGCTCCATACTTATGGAAATGCTACGCGATTATTTATTTTTCTATGCAATATGCCATGTTATTTTTTCATGATGAATGCATAAAAAAGTATCCCCCTCAAGGGACTCCTCTGGGGAATACGAGACACTCCGCTGAGGAACTCGTCACCGCTCCGATTTCCACCATGCTGGGGAATAACTGCTGCTGGGGATAAGGCAACCCTTGCTGGGGAAGAACCTCCTTTGCACCCAATCCACTCGAGAAACCGCTGGGGATAATTACCACCAACGCTCTGCGGGGATACAACAGTCTTGACTTGCTAGGGATATCAATCCTGACTCCGCTTCGGGAAAACCCTCACAGATACCTGCTGACTTCACTGGGGAAATGCTCACAGATACTCTGCTGGGAAACAGCCACCTTCAGGTCTGGCAACTGGGGAAGCATTGATCTGACACCTGCTAGGGATAACCATCCTGACCCTGCTAGGGAAACGAATGCTACTCCGCTGGGGATAACCCATGCAATCCATAGGTAGAATCAACTCAGCTGAGGATGCAAAAATCCGTCCGCTACGGAAACCCGTCCAATCCACTGGTAGGATGAACACTGCTGGAGATATATTTCATTGAAACCCGCTCCACTCGGGGAATAGCAACCTTCAGACCTGGCTGCTGAGGAAACACCGTTATGAACCTGCCGGGGATAACCATCCTGACTCGGCTGGGAAAGTCACAGATCTGGAATCCGCTGGTGATTTGGTCCTCTAATTCTGCTTGGGGACCTAGCTGGGGAATGAGAACAGTTGGTACAGAACACCTGTCGACTCGTCGAACCATGGTATCCACCTCCCAATCTCGTATCGGCTTTCCTCTTCTGAGAATTCCCAGACTCGTCTGGACCTTTTCTGCTCGATCATCTTGTATTCCCAATCGCTCCACGCTCGACGAGACGTACTCCTGGGAATTATATAGAAATTTCAATTTTCCGACTTTGAAGAGTCTTCTTGATTAATTCCAAAGGTCGTTGGACGTCTCTCGTCGTCTCTCCGTCCTTTCTTCATGCACTCGTCCCTGAGCGGACTCTGCGGGGAATTTCTACAAACTTTCAAACCTTCCGACTTTGAAGAGTCTTCTTGATTATTATCAAGGATCGTCGTACGTCTCAACGTTTTCGCCATTTTCGTTCCTGAGCGAACTCTCTGGGGATCTGTTACAAAGCTTCCACATCACAACCTGCAAGTGAGTGAAGAATATCTAACAGTTCCTGCAAAACAGATCGTTAGATAAAACCGTGCCCCAGGCGTGTCAAGATTTCAACACTTGGGTCACTCAATCTCCCAAATAAGATTTCAAGCTTTCAATCTTATAAACACGCATTGGAAGGAAACCTGTATGTCTTAAAATGCAACATTCTTTATCAAAAATATTGGATGTTTTTGCAATCAAAGCGGTAATGAAAAACAAAAACAAAATTATTTGACTGAATATGCATTTTATTGATTGGAAAAAAATGTGGCTCAACTGAGCAATACAAAAGGAAGCAATTCCTGAAAAGAGGTAATTGCGCTCAAAAGGAAAAATCTATCCTAATGGCAATGTGAAACCCGTGATCTCATCGAGTTCCAACTCGGTTACACCCCATATGTCCTCAGACTCTCCATGCTTTTTGCCTTCTGAACAAGACGATTCCGACTGATCCCTACCGGGTATTATCCATGACGCTTTAACCAAAGCGCAAATGATCATGCTAGACGCAGTTGTTCGTTTCAATCCCTCTTTTGCCTGGACCGCCCTTTCGGGTTTTCAGTCCACCGGGATACCCATTCTTGCCCAAGTCGCCTTTTCAGGTTTTCGACTTGCCGGGTGTACAATTTTTCCTTTATATCCCTAATTTTTGCCCGAACCTTTGTTCTGTTTTTTGGTTCGCCGGGATGCCCATTTTTGCCTGGACTATTTTATTCTTCTCGTCCAGCGGGTCTATTTACACGAAGTATTTTTTAACCGCGTCCGCATTCACAGGGGATGGAAAATCCTCACCATCCATGGTCGTTAACAACAAGGCTCCGCCAGAGAAAACCTTCTTGACCACGAATGGACCTTCATAATTCGGTGTCCATTTGCCCCTTCGATCGTTTTGAGGAGGAAGGATCCTTTTCAGCACCATATCACCCACGTGATACACCCGAGGTCGCACCTTCTTGTCAAAAGCACGCTTCATCCTTTGCTGATATAACTGCCCATGACAGATGGCGGCTAGCCTCTTTTCCTCTATCAGGCTCAATTCTTCATACCGGGTCCTTACCCATTCAGCCTCTTGCAATTTTACGTCCATCAGGACTCTCAAAGAGGGAATCTGAACCTCAACAGGTAATACAGCCTCCATCCCATATACCAATGAGAAAGGAGTTGCCCCAGTGGATGTACGTACCGACGTTCGATACCCATGTAATGCAAACGGCAACATCTCATGCCAGTCTTTGTAGGTTACCACCATTTTCTGCACAATCTTCTTTATATTCTTGTTAGCTGCCTCAACCGCCCCATTCATCTTCGGACGATAGGGAGAAGAATTGTGATGCTCGATCTTGAATTCCCGGCACAACTCTGCCATCATCTTATTATTCAAATTAGAACCATTATCAGTAATGATTCTCTCGGGAACCCCATATCGGCAAATGATGTCTCTCTTGAGGAATCTGGCCACAACCTGCTTCGTCACATTCGTATAAGAGGTTGCTTCTACCCACTTGGTGAAGTAGTCAATAGCCACTAATATGAATCTGTGCCCATTCGAAGCTGTAGGCTCAATCTTTCCAATCATATCAATGCCCCACATAGCAAACGGCCACGGAGACGACATCAAGCTCAACGGATTTGGAGGCACGTGCACCTTATCTGCATAAATCTGGCATTTATGGCACTTCCGCACGAAATTGAAACATTGGGCCTCCATTGTCATCCAATAATAACCTGCCCTCAGCAGCTTCTTCACCATTGCATTCCCACTGGCATGGGTACCGAACGAGCCTTCATGAACCTCTTTCATCAATTGGCTTGCTTCTGCATCATCAACACATCTGAGCAAGACCCAATCAAAATTCCTTTTGTACAAGACCCCATCCTTATTAAGATAGAACACCATGGCTAACCTCCGCAGAGTCTTTCGGTCCTTCTTGGATGCTCCCTCAGGATACTCTTGCGTCTCAAGATAGCACTTGATATCGAAATACCACGGCTTCTCATCATCAGGCGCTGTATCAACAGCGAACACATAAGCCGGTCTATCTAGACGACCAACTTCCACACTGGGGAACTGATTCCACCTCTGCACCTTAATCAAGGCGGCCAGAGTAGCCAAAGCATCTGCCAAAGGATTCTCCTCCCTGGGCACATGATGCATCTTCACCTTGGTGAAAAACGTCAACAATCTCCTCGTATAATCTCGATACGGAACCAAATGAGTTTGATGCGTATACCATTTCCCGTTAACCTGATTTATCACCAGAGCTGAATCTCCATATATGACAAGGTTCTTGATTCTCAAATCAATCGCCTCCTCAATCCCCAATATACAAGCTTCATATTCAGCTACGTTGTTAGTACATTCAAATGTTAGCCGGGCAGCAAAAGGAATATGAGATCCTTTCGGCGTAACCAAAACAGCACCAACACCGCTTCCATTCACGTTAACGGCCCCATCAAACATCAGAATCCATTCGGATTCAGGGTCAGGCCCCTCCTCCGGGATCGGTTCCTCACAATCTTTCGATTTGAGAAACATGATGTCCTCATCAGGGAATTCAAACTTCATCGGTTGATAATCATCAATAGGTTGCTGGGCGAGGTAATCAGACAATACACTCCCCTTGATCGCTTTCTGAGAGGTATACTGTATATCGTATTCAGTCAAAATCATTTGCCACCTCGCAACCCGTCCGGTCAATGCTGGCTTCTCAAAAATGTACTTGATCGGATCCAGCTTGGAAATCAATAAAGTGGTATGAACCAACATGTACTGCCTTAGTCGGCGAGCAGCCCAGACCAAAGCACAACAAGTTTTCTCGAGCAGTGAATATCTTGTTTCACAGTCGGTAAACTTTTTGCTAAGGTAGTATATGGCATGCTCTTTTCGACCAGACTCGTCATGCTGCCCCAATACGCACCCCATAGACCCCTCGAGGACTGTCAGGTACAGAATTAACGGTCTTCCCTCCACAGGAGGCATCAGAATCGGAGGCTCCTGCAAATACTCTTTTATTTTTTCAAATGCCACTTGGCAATCATCATTCCACCTGACCGTTTGATCTTTTCTCAACAATTTGAAGATCGGTTCGCACGTGGCTGTTAGGTGAGATATGAACCGTGAAATGTAGTTCAATCTACCTAAGAAACCACGAACCTCTTTCTCTGTTCTCGGTTCAGGCATTTCCTTTATTGCTTTTACTTTTGCAGGATCAACCTCGATTCCTTTCTCACTTACAATGAACCCCAGCAATTTACCGGACCGCACTCCGAACGTGCACTTGTTCGGATTCAACCTCAGTCTGAACTGTCTCAGCCGGTCAAACAACTTGGCCAGATCTACCAAATGCCCCTCTTCTGTTTGGGACTTTGCTATCATGTCATCCACATAGCATTCAATTTCATGATGAATCATATCATGAAACAAAGTCACCATGGCTCTCTGATAAGTAGCACCGGCGTTCTTGAGACCAAATGGCATCACCTTGTAACAAAAGGTACCCCACGGTGTAATGAACGTTGTTTTCTCCATATCATCTGGCGACATTTTGATTTGATTATAGCCAGAAAAGCCATCCATGAAGGAAAACACCGAGAATTGAGCTGTATTATCTACCAACACGTCAATGTGAGGTAATGGAAAATCATCTTTCGGACTAGCTCTATTCAGATCCCGGTAGTCCACACACATCCTCACTTTCCCATCTTTCTTCGGGACTGGCACGATGTTCGCAACCCATGGCGGATAATTAGTGACAGCAAGGAAACCAGCATCCCACTGCTTCTGCACTTCTTCTTTAATCTTCATCGCCATATCAGGTCGAGTTCTGCGCAACTTCTGCTTCACTGGAGGACAATCAGATCTCAACGGTAGCTTGTGCACAACAATGTCGGTATCCAACCCTGGCATATCTTGATAAGACCAAGCAAAGATGTCGACATACTCTTTCAACAATGCCACCATTCTGCTCTTTACACTTTCCTCCAAAGCAGCCCCGATTTTCACTTCTTTCTTAACCTCGTCGGTACCCAGATTTACCACCTCAATCTGTTCCTCATGCGGCTGAATCACCTTCTCCTCTTGTTTTAACAACCTGGCTAATTCCCCTGGTAGTTCACAATCTTCTTCGTCTTCTTCCTCAGCAAGATAGATTGGATTGTCGAAGTCATATGAGGGTGTAACAGGATTGTTATCAATGAGATCCGGAGAGGAATCGCATCTGCATGAATGTTGATTCATGCATTGCTTTAGAACCGGTGTGACAAATTGAAAAAGAAAAATTAAAACATTGCCATTTTTATTTGTTTTTATTTTTAAACTGCAAAAATAAATGAAAAACAGGGAACACCGCTTTTAACTGAAAAAACATCCTTTTATTAATGATGCAAAATTCTGCAAATTTAAACATGAGGTGGCCCCTACAATGGACCATTACGTGTCGGGCAACACGTATGGCTTTCATGCATATAAAATGAAAACAAGAAAAATATTACTCTTCAAGGAGAGTGACCCGGATGATTTCTTCGGCCTTCCAGTTCTGGATTCCCATCCCTGGTGTGCACGGCTTTATCCACTGGTCAATGTCGCAGTCGCTATCAGCATCTTCACCCATCATGCAGACATGATCCGGATCCAGCATTCCGGCGCTCGTGAAGGTTACCGACGTACGACGTCCTCTTCCTCGCCCTGAGCCTCGGCCAGGTTGATACCCAACCCCAAATCTGTCTTTCTTTTCCGGGATCTCCATCATTCTGCCCCAACCAGGAGCCTCTCCACTCTTGACCACCTCAGCAGCCTGCTTGTATGAAGCGATGGATGGTTTCTCTTCTTCCTGCTTTGCGAACAGAGCATTCTCCACCTTGACGGTTTCGAATGCCTGGCTAGGCGTCTCCCATATTTCTCCATCCATCTCCACATACTTAAACGAAGACAAGTGGCTGACAAAAATGTCCTCCTCTCCACAAACCGTGACGACTTGACCTCCCCAGACATATTTCAGCTTCTGGTGCAAAGTCGAGGTAACTGCTCCCGCAGCATGAATCCATGGGCGACCCAACAGGCAACTGTATGCCGGCTGAATATCCATGACATAAAATGTGGACTTAAACACCTCTGGGCCAATCTTCACCGGCAATTCAACCTCCCCGAACACGGCCCTTTTAGACCCATCAAATGCCCGCACAATCAGATCAGTCGGGGTCAAAATCAGCCCATCACAGTTAAGCTTTGCCAAGGCTTTCTTTGGCAACACATTTAATGAGGAGCCGGTATCAACCAGCACATGCGAAAGCACGGCCCCTTTGCATTCCATTGCTATGTGTAGTGCCCTGTTGTGATTCCTCCCATCTACTGTCAGGTCCATATCCGTAAAGCCCAACCCATGGCTAGCATGCACATTGGATACGACCGTCTCCAGCTGATTGATAGTAATCTCCTGAGGAACATAAGCCTTCTTCAAAATTTTCAATAAGGCCTCCCTATGCCCCTCTGAGCTCAGCAGCAATGAAAGAATGGAGATCTTGGAAGGAGTTTGCTGCAAATGATCAACCAGTTTATACTCCGACTTTTTGATGATTCTCAAGAACTCTTCTGCCTCATCATCAAATTTGTTGTCCGACCCCGCAGGCGTCGGTGTCACCACTGGAGTATTTCCACTATCCACCACAGCCTTTCCTTTTGCCCTGGCTAAAGCCTCGGCCTTTTCTTTTTTATCTTTTTCTTCCTCCCCTCTCCTCAATGCATCAGGAGCAAACAACCTACCGCTGCGAGTGAAACCGCTGGGACCGGCATTATCCACCTTCAGCACGGTGGTTTCACTTGCAGATTGTTCCTCCAACTTCTCGCCATTGCAGTACACTTCCCCACCATAATGCCACGGCACGACATCATCTTTGTCGTAGGGAATCGGCCCAGGTACCGTGATGGTAACTGGAGCCTCCTCACTAAGGTTTGACAAATCCACCGTGTCATAGTAAATTGTTATGGTGGAGACCTCCTCCTTCTCTTCCTTGTCAGCCCTTTCGATCATGATAACCCCCTCGTCCATCAGACCCTGGACACACTTCCTCAGAAGCTCACAACCGTTGACAGAGATAGTGCACTCAGCGCACTCGTGGCCGCAACCCGGATAAACCCCATTCACCAGCAACTGACTTTTCAGCTCAACCAAAAGCGTCTTCAACCGACTCACATCAGACAGCCCAACTCTATTTTCCGCCGAAATGGCGTTCACCCCCCTCTGGCCATGCGCGGGCATGGGATTTGCATTGACATTAGGAGATGGCGCGAAATTGATGGCCTTTGAATCCACCAGGTCTTGGACTACGTGCTTAAAAGCTTTGCAGTCCTCAACGTTGTGTCCGGGAGCACCTGAATGGAATTCGCACTTGACATTTTCATTATAACTGGCTGGCCTCTGATCAGGTCTCAAAGGCGCCAGCGTCCTCAATTGTACCAGCCCAAGGTCCAAAAGCTTCTTCAACAGAAAGGAGTATGTCACGGGAGGCCTATCAAATTGCCGATCATTTGCCCTGCCCCTGACTTGGTATCCAGCCCTCTGCGGCCTCTGTTGAAACGGTTGTCTCTGTTGTTGCTGTTGTTGCTGTTGCGGTTGTGCTGACTGAGGCTCAGCAGGAATTGTTACCGCAGCAGTGTGCTGGAAGTAACGGTCCCTACTGGGTCCACGTTGTGTATAAACAGCACTTGTGTCTCCTTCCTTTTTCCTCTGCCCACCATTATTACCGAATGGCTTCTTTGAACCAGAAGAAGAAGAAGATGCATTACCTTGGATCTTACCCAGCTTTAACCAGCTTTCAATTCTTTCCCCTGCCACCACAATGTCAGAGAAATTGGTGACAGGACACCCCACCATCCTTTCCGCAAACGGCCCCTGCAGGGTCCCCATAAACAAGTCAGACATTTCACGATCAACAAGAGGAGGTTGAACTCTCGCAGCCAGTTCTCTCCACCGCTGGGCATACTCCTTGAATCCTTCATTATTTTTCTGAGACATACCCTGCAGCTGGGTACGACTCGGAGCCATGCCAGCGTTGAACTGGTACTGCTTGAAGAAAGCATCCCCAAGATCCTGCCAGCTCTTTATATCGGACGATTTCAGCTTAGTATACCATTCCAGGGAGCCTCCGGACAGGCTGTCCTGGAAGAAGTACATCCACAATTTCTGGTCCATCGTGTACGCAGAGATCTTGCGGACAAAAGCTTGTAAATGCGTCTCTGGACAAGAGCTCCCATTATATCTGTCAAAAGTGGGCGCTTTAAACTTTTGTGGGATCACAATCCCCTCGACAAGCCCCATGTTTGACATATTCACCACTCCAGGAGTGGCATAACTTTCCAACATCTTAATTTTCTCAGCCAGCAGCTGGATCTCCTTGTTCTGAGGTGGAGCATTGTAAGGCACAAACGGCTCGTTTTGCATAGAGAATTGGTCAGCCTCCCTGTCTTCCTCCTGATCTTCATCGAACCCGTAGAACGGAGGCACAAAATTATCCTTCTGATTCTGCCCCGGTTGGCCACCCGCACCACCAAGACCACCAGCATTATTCACGAGACCCACAGTCGTCCTCTTTCCGCCGTCTCGAGATCCCTGCCCCTGGTTGGAGACTCCATCCAGGTTAACCCCACTGTTTGCTGCAGAAGCCCGCTCGAGCTTTTCAACCTTGTCTGCTAACGCTTTCTGACCAACTGCGAAACCTTGCATTATGTTGATCAGCTCGTTCATTTTATCTTTTAGCTCAAGCATATCTACGCTGGGAAGTTCCATGAGTCTGGGAGTATTTCTTCTGGTATAATATCTGTGAGGGCATGTTGAGTGCAAGGGTACTGTTCTTCGAGCGCGAGCAATGATTCCTGTCACAAACAAGCACGTTAGTAACAAACACCTGCAAAATAAAACACAGTTATTATGATTAATGCATGGATGCAGTGTCTATCCATATGAAGGACACTTTGTCTCTCGATCCTGGCATCATTGAGACAAGTAATAATCCGGCATCAATATTCTGATATTTAGCATCTGATTTTATCGTGCAGATCGGAGATATGTGATTCAGCATGATACCCCCAACCATGTGTGTGCTTGTGTGAGTGCATACGGTAAAGCAAATAGAGCTCGAAGATCAAATACTGAATGAAAAGAACCATCACATAACCAAAAGCGCACAAACAGTGCCATAGTCATACATCAAGTCAAATAAAGTCAAATACAATCCTCCAGAAAAGGAAAGAAATACAAGCAAGTGAATTCCGTCAACAAGCCTGACGGTAATCCAATATAAATGAAAGATCTAACTGGATGAGGGTCCCACAGATGGCCCTATCTCATCTTCCATCCTTGCGAACTCTGCGGCGAACCTGAGCTCGGTGTTCTCCTGCTGCAGTCTCCCAACTTCCTTCTGATGAATCTTCATCTGCCTGAAGTAGTGGTCTCTCTCTGCCATGTAGTGATCTCTCTCAGTGGTGATCTTCAGCTTCTCTGACTCCTTAACCTTCAGCTTGGTCTCCCACTCAGCAATAAGAACCCGGACTCTGTCATCCCTCTGACCTCTCACCAGGATTTGCCTTCTCTTCTCATCTTCAATGACTTTCGAAGCTCTGGCCAATCTCTCTTTGGTGATGTCATGCTCCCGGTTGGATGATGCTAAGGCCTGGCTGATCTTCCCATAGTAGGCCGTATCCATCTCAAAGCGCTTTGCTTCCAGAGCATGTCGCTTGTCTTGATCTTCCATCTTTCCCTTGAGCTCCTGATTAACCCTCTGAACCCGAGCAACACTCATCTCCAATTCTGTCTTCTCTGTAAGCAACTGATCTCTCTCCCGCTTCATCTCTAAGAACTCATCCATGCTAACAGTAGAAGGAGTCTCCTCAATCAAAGGATACCAAGGATCGACCATCGGAAATGGTAGACAAGTAAGCCCCACTCTCTTCCCGAGCCAGTCATCGAACGGAGGAAAAGATCTGTTATTAGCTTTACCCCAAGAAGCCTTACCTTTCCTTTGAGTACTGCGCCATGCCTCAGCTATCTGCTTCACCCTGGCCTGATTACCCTCAACTGGGAAGTACACAGATTCCTGAACCTCACTCTTGTACGGTGGAAGCTCCATAGCAAATCCCATTTGCCTCTTAAGAAGTGTCGGGTTATAATTAATGCAACCCTGAACCCCTATCAGCGGCACATTGGGAAAACCCCTGCAACTGCAAATGAAATCCTGTTCAACCCCACTACCGTGAGTCCAATCTATGTCTTTAGCCCTCAAACCCATCAGTTTGGTCGCCCAATTAACATTCTGGCCCAGAAGAACAAAAGCACCCTTAGACGGCAAGTAACCCATAAACCACTTGAATAGTAACTGTGCACAGCATCGAATCAATCCCCCACGCCTCTTCTCATTCCGGTTATGAACCGAATAATAAACATCTCCAATCAAGGTGGGAATAAGATTTCCTCGAGCAAACAAGCGAATGGCATTAATATCCACAAAGTTCTTCTGGTTGGGAAACAGGATGATCCCATAAATGCCCGCAGCAATCAAAGCACAGACAGCTCTCCAGTTACCCAACTCTGCCTGCTCCTTAGCCTTAGCCTCCAGGAAACTGAGATGAAAACCAGGCAACTTCCCCTTCTCTTTCAGATTACCCTTCACTACCTCTGGACTCAGATAGAAAGCACGGGAAATCCCACCAATATCAGGTCCTTCCTTA
Source organism: Lathyrus oleraceus (assembly GCF_024323335.1). Taxonomy (NCBI): domain Eukaryota; kingdom Viridiplantae; phylum Streptophyta; class Magnoliopsida; order Fabales; family Fabaceae; genus Lathyrus; species Lathyrus oleraceus. Next base: position 271,368,105 of record NC_066582.1, read on the forward strand.
GTAGCATAGAAAGGAACCTGATCCCTGATTTGGATACCCAAAATATCAGCATAGTCCTCCATCATAGGCCCTAGCACGTAATCTGGGAAGACAAAACACCTCAGCTCGGGATCATAGAACTGAATAAGAGTATGAATGACGCTCCTATCTCTGTCCATGAGCCTGAAAACCACCTTCAGAATACCCCCATACATCTCACGAAACAACCCCACATGGTCGGGTGCAATCAATGCTATCATATCCTTCAGCACACTGATATCTGGATCGAAGAAACTGTAAGCCACATCATCCTTCAAACCGGGTCTTCTCATACCTGGGCAGAAAATCTCTCAACCAGGATCTCGATCAAAAGGGTCCCTGCATATGGGTAAACATGTGTTAGATGCAATTAATGCAAGATGTAATGATGCTGATGAATGAATGCAATGCGTTGCCATCCTCCAAGCCATCTGATCCTCTGCACTGAAACTGGTCTCTGAACTGATCATAACCATCTGAGGAACACACAATCACACATCTGATCTACGGGTTCCGAAATAAACGGAAGACAGATACATCATCATCATCATCATCATCAGTCTCTGAGCAGACCCATCACACAATCTCTGAATCGGCCCGGGGAATCCTGAAATAAACGGATCCCCACTGATAAATAACTCGGCCCGGGGAATCCTGAAATAAACGGATCCCCACTGATAAATCTCGGACAGCACTCCGGCGTCTCGGCAATACATGACCATAAATCCGACTTATAAATATGACTCTGATCCACGGAACAACGAGTCACCATCTGAGTCACCAACAGAACATGCATCTGTAAGAATCACCCTCCCCTCACAGGTAAATTCTAAACAGGTCACCCTAAGGCGGATAATAGTCTCGACAATCGGGCAGAGATACTCAATGGGTTTGCCCTTTCGGGTGTGCCATTGTGGGTCTCCTGAGATCATCTAAACCAAAGATCCGGGAAATGATCGGTCACCAGAGTCAACGGCTCAAAAGAGATAACCCAACCAAAGTGGAAAACCCCACTGGAAGAGCACTTCTCAGATGAACCTCGTCCGGCTTGTGGTATGTCACATCGCAACATCATGCCCAACCGACATGTGAGCGACGCGAGACCACGCTAATCCTAGGTGTATACTCGGGCCTGGGTTTTAGCCCCACTCAGAACACCCACCCCAAACAGAGGAACCACCTGCATAGAGGACGGCAACAACATGATAGTATGATGCATGCAGACATTAATGCAAATATAGATACACACTGGTTAGAATAATAAATGCAATAAATACACAAAACAAGCAACCTAAACTAATCCTAAAACGCTAGGAAGGACTCGCTTAGGGACGATGGACCAGCATAGGTCTACATCCGCTTGTCCCCAGCAGAGTCGCCAGCTGTCGCATCCTGCGAAAAAACAACCGGCGAACTAAAAATAAAAACACAGAGAGAGCCGCCACTGCGCGTTATTTATCCCAAGATAGGGAAAGGAAACGCTCAGAGAAACCTGGAAAGGAAATGGTCTTGCGACCAAAGAGAAAGGGTAAGGGAGTCGGTTACGCAAGGGGAAGGTATTAGCACCCCTCACGTCCGTCGTACTCGACGGGATCCACGTTCTAAGAAAGAATAGGTTGCTAAAACATCACACACACACACACAAGGGAACGCAAGTGGGGTTAGGAGAAGGGAGCTCGATAAGGTATCGCACCTTATGCCTACATATCTTGTCTGGAACAAGAATCAGAGCCACTGTAGTTCGGCTTACGCACGCCAAACAACACAAAACATACAAACAAGCAAGGGTGGCAAACATGGAGCCCGACAACCACTGGATGGAATTACGTCGGCATCCGAACCAAAACATACTCAAAAGGGCAAACGTGGAGCCCGACTGCCAATCACTGGGCTTACGTCGGCATCCGAACCAAAACACACAGATAACAAGTAAACACACGCAAAAAAGAAAAAGGTTGCCCGGAGTGGTCTCGCACGACCACCTGCCTACATACCTCGTCTGGAACGAGGATCAGGGCGATGTAGTTCCCCCGAAAGGGACTGAATTACTAGCCAGAAACCAGGGGAAGACACACTACTAGGGAGCTGGACTCGAGCCTAGTGTTGTCATGCATCGTTGCCCTAAGTTCGGTTTTCTATCCTACTTGCATAAGCAAACTACTCCTATCCAGGAAAGAAGCAAGCACACAAGCATACAGAATAATTCAAGCATACATCCAATGAGAACAAGCATCTCAAACAGATATCCACATAGCACGCACTATAACCAAACTGAAGGTGAGAAAAACAAGAAAGGGGGGGTTTGAATTGTTTGAAAAATAAGCGCTTTTGCAAAATGAAATCACACAATGATTTTATACTGGTTCGCTTATAACACAAAGCTACTCCAGTCCACCCGGCCAAGGTGATTTCTCCTTCAACAAGGACTTAATCCACTAATCTTGAAAGATTACAAACAACCCCTAAGAGAGAAGAAAATCTCTTAGTCCTCTCAAGTCTACAGACTACAAAGAGTCACTTGAGGAAATCAAATAAAAATAGATACAAGATGTGTAATCTAGAGTGCTTCTAAGAAAGCAAATATTACAAACTTAAGAACAAATTTTTCACTTGATAAGCAAAAGCTTAGTGAAAATCTTTGAAGAACAAAGATGTTTTTCTTGAGCGTGATATGATTTCAGTATAGTTTTGGCTAGTGATTTCTTCGTGTTTACTGAATGAGATTTCTTCTCTATTTATAGGAGTTGAAGTAGAGTTGAAGTAGCGTTGAATCTGTTGGATATTGAGATGTAATTACGCCATTCCATTAATAGCTTCTGCAGTAGACTTTTTCACTTAGAAGTGACTACTTACCACAATTAGTATCTTTTCTCTTGGAAGAGGAGATTAACGTCTCTTTCTAATTGAGGAAATCCATTTGCAGAACTTTAACTTGGCTTAAACGATACTTCATCATGATTAACAATTCTGATTAGAGTCTTTGTGTATCTGGAGAAACTGGCTTCTGATGTTATCTCTTGAAAGTTCAGATGGCGCTGATAACTTCAGAATTTACAGAAGGCATTTGTTCAGAGTCAGAGCTTCTAGACTTTACTTCATATACAGATGCTTCTGATACTTGAGATTTTGCATCTGATCTTGCTTTGCATCTGATGACATCATCAGATTTGTTTCTTCTTTCTTTAGAACCCTGCACACTTAGAAACTTTTCGTTAGGGTGCCATTTTTGGTTTCATCCTTTGTTATCATCAAAATCATGGAATCTATTGTAGAACTATTTTTGTTCTTACAATCTCCCCCTTTTTGATGATGACAAAACAAATAAAATTATCAGATGAAACATGAAAAATATTAGATCAGATAGACAAAAGCTCCCCCTGAGTTAGTACTAGGGAGTTCAGAAGTTCTTACCAGAGCTTTCCAAGCAATAAGATTTCTGAAAACTTTCTGCAATTTCTTAATTTAATGTTAGAATTATTTAATCAGAGCTATTATTTAATCAGAGCTATTTATATCAGAACTAATTCTAAAATTGTTGCAGAATGCTTAAGGTTTTTAGACATAGTTTTCATCAGAGCTATTTAATAATTTCTCCCCCTTTTTGGCATAATCAAAAAGGCATAAAACATAAAAAGAATAATAGAGAGAAAAACACTTCATTAAACAAAAGCACAAAGGCAAGCAGCAGTCAAAACATCAGATTCAAGAGAATATCAGAGCTAAAAAAGAAAAGACAGAAGCAAAAACACTAGGCAACCAAAAATAAATCCTAAGTGCCTAAGGGTTTGGAGGAGGAGGAAGTCTCTGTAGTAGCATAGCAAACATATTCTGGAGGTTTTCATTCAGAGCGTCTTGCTTGTCCATCCTTGCCCGGAGCTCACTCTGATCTTGCTTGATCTCTTTCTGATCTTGCTTGATCTCCTTCAGAGTGTTAAGAATCAGAGGGATCGCAGAGGAAGACTCCCCCTGAATCAGAGCCTGCTGAGCTTCAGCTTCAGCAGCAGCTTGGGCTTCTGCATCTGCCTTAGCCTTGGCTTCAGCTTCCTGAATCCTTAGAAGTTCTGCTTCCTTTGCCAGGCGTTCTTCTTCCAACCTCTTAGCTTCTTCTTCAGCTTCCTTAGCCAACCTTTCTTCCTCTAATCTCTTGGCCTCAGCTTCTCTAGCCAGTCTCTCTTCCTCTAATCTTTTGGCCTCAGCTTCTCTAGCCAGTCTTTCTTGGAGTCTTTCCTCAGAGTCTCTGATGTAGCCATTTCTGACTTGTTCAGAGATACTCTTCAGCCTATAAGACTCAGAGGTCATCCAACTAATAACTCTGTTCCAGTGTGTCCTAACAGATTTAGGATCATCACTGACTTCAGAATTTTTAGCCAGAGACTTGATCTTCTGGACTGAGGATTCTGCAACCTGTATAATGGCCTCCTCAAGGGTAGGTATGATAATTTTAGGTTCAGGTTCAGGTGAATGAGGTGGAGAGTTTTGAGGGCTGAGATTTAGAGGTTGAGGTTCAGTTTGATGAGGTTCAGATTCTGCTTGAAGTTCAGAATCTGCGTCTGGTTGAAGACTAGGGGATGAAGCATATAGTGGATTTAGGTCTAAAGGGTCAGAGTCTGGTCCAGGTACAGCGGGAATAAATGGTGGAGTGATATAAGGTTCAGATGGTTGAATCACAGGTGGTTGGGTTTCAGAGGGTGTGGTGGTTGTCTGTTGTGGTGGAAGTGAGGTTTGATTTTCAGAGGAGATAGTGGTTGTTTGTTGTGGAAGAGAAGTTCGGAGGGGAGAGGTTACTTCAGATTGTGTTTGAGTTTGTGGGGCGAAATTTTTAGCATAAATTTCAGCTATTGTTGGGGAGTTTGGGTCAGAGTGTTCTTGATCAGAAGACTCATGATCAGAGGACTCTTGGTTAGAAGAAGGGGAAAGGTAAGGTGGTGACTCATACTCAGAGGATGAGGAAGAACTGTGGTGATATAGTTGATTTGGGTCAGAGGTTGTTGTAAAAGTACGGGCAATTTTTTAGAACAGGTGGAGGTTGAGAGGTTCTAATGGTAGAAGGTGGTATTTCTGAGGTTGTAAAAATTGGTTGAGAGGAGAGAGGGTTAGAGGAAGCCATTACAGATTCAGAAGAGACAGGAGGAATGGACTTACCAGAGGAGACATTCAGAGGTGCTGAAGCTTTGGTGCCAGAGGTTTCTCCAATTCTGGCTTTCTTTGCCTTCCTTGCTTCCTCAGCTATCTTCTTCTCAGAAAGGCCTCTTTTGTATCTGACCAGATCTTCTACAGAGTCCAGACAGTCTTCAAGGCGGAAATCAGAGATATCAATGCCTTCATCCAGACGATCCTGAAGGTAGATAGCAATGGCATCTCTGGGTTCGTTCTTGAAGAACCTTTCAAGGCCATGAGGCATCTTCCTCTGATCCTTCAGAGCTTCCCAGGTCACATTCATAGTGGGCTTGACTCTGATGTCTTTGATGATTCCCATACTCCTCAGATTTTTGGCATTCAGAGGCTTTCCAACGTCAATTGCCAGATCATCCATACATCTGGTCTTCTCCAGAGCATCTACCAGCCCATGCTCAATGAAGATGTCAGAGAGCAATCTACCCAGAGGAATGTAGGATCTGGGCTTCATATTATTCCTCGTTTCTCTGACTGAATCCCTCAGATATCTGAAGAGGAGAACAGGGAGGTTGATAGGGATACCCTTCTGAATACAGTAGAGGATGCATTTCTGATCAGCATTAATATAATCTGAAGAGTTGGAGGCTGGACGATGATGGATTGTTCCCAGAATAATCTTCAGCCAAACTCGGAGGTTCTGATGAAGCTCCTTGTTCTTAGATGGGTTTCCTTCAACGTTTGCCTTGAAGATTGTAGGGTTAATGACTTCTGTGATGCGCTTGGACCTTGGAGGAATGTTGTAAATCCTTTTACCTCCAGCTTTCTCCATATTCAGCAAAGAAGCAATAGATGCTTCTGTGATAATAATCTTCACTCCCAGAACAAAAGAAACGATGAACTCATCATCAGCATCTGCACATCTCCAGAATTCTTTCACCAGAAGAGGATAGATTGGACCATACAATCTGTTGAAGTAGGTTTCCCAACCTTGCTTGCGAAGATCTTCAGTTAAATCAACGCCATTTCTTTTCAAATTTTCAAAATCCACAAGCGATTCACACAGTACATCCAAACCTTCAAAGGGAGTAGAAAGATGAATGTGTTGTTCACGTTCCAAAATGTGAGGTTCTTTGTAAACTGGGGTCGTGGTAACATCTACAACCATGGGTGTTTGAGTGTTTGAGGTTTGGGGGTTAGAAGCAGCTTCCATTTGTTGGGAGAAGTTAAAAACAGCTTGTTCTTGAGGATTCATGACGAAGATTGAAGAAGAAAAAGAAGAACTGAGAAGGTTGCAGAGAAAACTTCGAGAGAGGGTTTAGGGTTTAAGAGTGAGTGAGAGTGATAAGTGTGTGAAATGTGAGAAAAGTGTTTATATACTAAGGGTAAAAAACATGCAAAACGACACACATACCAGCGTTAGCACAAAACCAAAATAGCACGTTTGGGGGAAAAATGATTACAGCTCATTAATGAATGTCTAATCCCAACAGTAAGCACACTGCTCGAGGAGATTTCAAGCGTTCTGACCTTTGATTTCTTTTGACAGCTGTCTAGAAGTTCTAGGGTTAGACGCATGTTCCCCACATGTTGATGTTTCTGATCTTCAGGAATACCAAAGGATTTCTGAAGATTTCTAACTCAGATATCTTCTTAACTTGGTAGAAGTATCAGAGTCAGAGACAGAAGTGTATTTGTTTTTATCAGAGTCTCATTTTACATGTTCAGAGCCAAATTTTACTCAGGACAATTTTTAATGTTCAGATTTTCTAAGATGAAAAGAAATCTATCTTCAGCTAGAGGCTTAGTAAAGATATCTGCCCATTGATGTTCTGTATCAATGAACTTCAGCGTTACTATCCCTTTCTGAACATAGTCTCTAATAAAATGATGTTTTATTTCTATGTGTTTGGCTCTGGAATGTAGAATGGGATTCTTACTTAAACAAATAGCAGCAGTATTATCACAAAAAATAGGAATGTTACTCTCAAAGATTTGTAGATCTTCTAGCTGATGTTTCATCCAGAGCATCTGAGTTGTGCATAGTGACGCTGAGATATATTCTGCTTCTGCAGTTGATAGAGCAATTGTTGACTGTCTTTTGCTAGCCCAGGAGATTAAGTTGTTTCCCAGAAGCTGGCAATTTCCAGATGTGCTTTTACGTTCTATTCTATCTCCTGCATAATCTGCATCACAATAACCAGAAAGCCTATACTCTGATGTTTTCTCATACATCAGGCCCAGGTTAGGAGTTCCTTTCAGATACTTAAGAATTCTCTTAACAGCTGTTAAATGAGATTCTCTAGGATCTGATTGGAATCTGGCACAAAGACAAACGCTAAAGAGAATATCAGGACGAGTAGCAGTCAGATAGAGAAGAGAGCCTATCATACCTCTATAGAGCTTCTGACAAACCTTGTTGCTTACCTCTTCCTTTTCCAGAATGCAAGTTGGATGCATGGGAGTCTTTGCAGAATTGCATTCAGACATATCAAACTTCTTCAGAACATCTTTAATGTACTTACTTTGATGAATGTACGTGACTTCTGGAGTTTGATTGATTTGAATTCCCAGAAAGAACTTTAGTTCTTGCATTAGACTCATTTCAAATTCTGCCTGCATTAACTTAGAAATTCTTGGCAAACAGAGATATTAGCAGAACCAAAAATAATGTCATCAACATAAATTTGGCATATCATGAGATCATTTTCATGATTTTTACAGAAGAGTGTAGAATCAACTTTCCCTCTGATAAAATTTGTTCCAGAAGAAAATTGCTCAGACGTTCATACCAAGCTCTGGGGGCTTGTTTTAGTCCATATAAAGATTTTTTAAGTTTGAAAACATGTTCTGGAAAGTTTGAATTTTCAAAACCAGGAGGTTGATTAACATACACTTCTTCTGAAATATAACCATTAAGAAATGCACTCTTGACATCCATTTGGTATAATTTGATAGAATGATTAATAGCAAAAGATACAAGAAGACGAATAGATTCTAACCTTGCGACTGGAGCAAAAGTTTCATTATAATCAATACCTTCTTGTTGACTATAACCTTGAGCTACCAGTCGTGCTTTGTTTCTGACAACTTCTCCTTTCTCGTTCAGTTTGTTTCTGAAAACCCATCTGGTTCCAATGACATGAGTGCCTCTGGGTTTAGGAACGAGATCCCAGACATCATTCTTGGAGAATTGATCTAACTCTTCTTGCATAGCTGCCACCCAATCATTATCTTGAAGAGCTTCATCACAGGACGTAGGCTCAATCAGAGACACTAGTCCCAGAGGAATATCTTCAGAAGTTCTGAAGGTAGATCTGGTTCTAACAGGTTCATCTTTGTTTCCCAAAATCAAGTCTTCAGATACGTTGCTACGACTCTTGACTTTCCTTGGAATTTCTGGAGATTTAATTTCTTCAGAGTCTGGAGTGACAGTTGCTTCTGGAGTTTTCTCAGATTCTACCAGAGTGATCTCTAAATCTGCAAACTTTTCAACTAGCTTTGACTTTTCAGGGTCAAGCTTATCATCAAATCTAACATGAATTGATTCCTCCACAATTTTGGTTTCTGTGTTGTATACTCTGTAGCCTTTAGAGCGTTCTGAGTATCCTAACATAATACCTTTCTGTGCTTTGGAATCAAACTTGTTCAGATGTTCTTTAGTATTTAATATAAATCAATCGCCTCCTCAATCCCCAATATACAAGCTTCATATTCAGCTACGTTGTTAGTACATTCAAATGTTAGCCGGGCAGCAAAAGGAATATGAGATCCTTTCGGCGTAACCAAAACAGCACCAACACCGCTTCCATTCACGTTAACGGCCCATCAAACATCAGAATCCATTCGGATTCAGGGTCAGGCCCCTCCTCCGGGATCGGTTCCTCACAATCTTTCGATTTGAGAAACATGATGTCCTCATCAGGGAATTCAAACTTCATCGGTTGATAATCATCAATAGGTTGCTGGGCGAGGTAATCAGACAATACACTCCCCTTGATCGCTTTCTGAGAGGTATACTGTATATCGTATTCAGTCAAAATCATTTGCCACCTCGCAACCCGTCCGGTCAATGCTGGCTTCTCAAAAATGTACTTGATCGGATCCAGCTTGGAAATCAATAAAGTGGTATGAACCAACATGTACTGCCTTAGTCGGCGAGCAGCCCAGACCAAAGCACAACAAGTTTTCTCGAGCAGTGAATATCTTGTTTCACAGTCGGTAAACTTTTTGCTAAGGTAGTATATGGCATGCTCTTTTCGACCAGACTCGTCATGCTGCCCCAATACGCACCCCATAGACCCCTCGAGGACTGTCAGGTACAGAATTAACGGTCTTCCCTCCACAGGAGGCATCAGAATCGGAGGCTCCTGCAAATACTCTTTTATTTTTTCAAATGCCACTTGGCAATCATCATTCCACCTGACCGTTTGATCTTTTCTCAACAATTTGAAGATCGGTTCGCACGTGGCTGTTAGGTGAGATATGAACCGTGAAATGTAGTTCAATCTACCTAAGAAACCACGAACCTCTTTCTCTGTTCTCGGTTCAGGCATTTCCTTATTGCTTTTACTTTTGCAGGATCAACCTCGATTCCTTTCTCACTTACAATGAACCCCAGCAATTTACCGGACCGCACTCCGAACGTGCACTTGTTCGGATTCAACCTCAGTCTGAACTGTCTCAGCCGGTCAAACAACTTGGCCAGATCTACCAAATGCCCCTCTTCTGTTTGGGACTTTGCTATCATGTCATCACATAGCATTCAATTTCATGATGAATCATATTCATGAAACAAAGTCACCATGGCTCTCTGATAAGTAGCACCGGCGTTCTTGAGACCAAATGGCATCACCTTGTAACAAAAGGTACCCCACGGTGTAATGAACGTTGTTTTCTCCATATCATCTGGCGACATTTTGATTTGATTATAGCCAGAAAAGCCATCCATGAAGGAAAACACCGAGAATTGAGCTGTATTATCTACCAACACGTCAATGTGAGGTAATGGAAAATCATCTTTCGGACTAGCTCTATTCAGATCCGGTAGTCCACACACATCCTCACTTTCCCATCTTTCTTCGGGACTGGCACGATGTTCGCAACCCATGGCGGATAATTAGTGACAGCAAGGAAACCAGCATCCCACTGCTTCTGCACTTCTTCTTTAATCTTCATCGCCATATCAGGTCGAGTTCTGCGCAACTTCTGCTTCACTGGAGGACAATCAGATCTCAACGGTAGCTTGTGCACAACAATGTCGGTATCCAACCCTGGCATATCTTGATAAGACCAAGCAAAGATGTCGACATACTCTTTCAACAATGCCACCATTCTGCTCTTTACACTTTCCTCCAAAGCAGCCCCGATTTTCACTTCTTTCTTAACCTCGTCGGTACCCAGATTTACCACCTCAATCTGTTCCTCATGCGGGTGAATCACCTTCTCCTCTTGTTTTAACAACCTGGCTAATTCCCCTGGTAGTTCACAATCTTCTTCGTCTTCTTCCTCAGCAAGATAGATTGGATTGTCGAAGTCATATGAGGGTGTAACAGGATTGTTATCAATGAGATCCGGAGAGGAATCGCATCTGCATGAATGTTGATTCATGCATTGCTTTAGAACCGGTGTGACAAATTGAAAAAGAAAAATTAAAACATTGCCATTTTTATTTGTTTTTATTTTTAAACTGCAAAAATAAATGAAAAACAGGGAACACCGCTTTTAACTGAAAAAACATCCTTTTATTAATGATGCAAAATTCTGCAAATTTAAACATGAGGTGGCCCCTACAATGGACCATTACGTGTCGGGCAACACGTATGGCTTTCATGCATATAAAATGAAAACAAGAAAAATATTACTCTTCAAGGAGAGTGACCCGGATGATTTCTTCGGCCTTCCAGTTCTGGATTCCCATCCCTGGTGTGCACGGCTTTATCCACTGGTCAATGTCGCAGTCGCTATCAGCATCTTCACCCATCATGCAGACATGATCCGGATCCAGCATTCCGGCGCTCGTGAAGGTTACCGACGTACGACGTCCTCTTCCTCGCCCTGAGCCTCGGCCAGGTTGATACCCAACCCCAAATCTGTCTTTCTTTTCCGGGATCTCCATCATTCTGCCCCAACCAGGAGCCTCTCCACTCTTGACCACCTCAGCAGCCTGCTTGTATGAAGCGATGGATGGTTTCTCTTCTTCCTGCTTTGCGAACAGAGCATTCTCCACCTTGACGGTTTCGAATGCCTGGCTAGGCGTCTCCCATATTTCTCCATCCATCTCCACATACTTAAACGAAGACAAGTGGCTGACAAAAATGTCCTCCTCTCCACAAACCGTGACGACTTGACCTCCCCAGACATATTTCAGCTTCTGGTGCAAAGTCGAGGTAACTGCTCCCGCAGCATGAATCCATGGGCGACCCAACAGGCAACTGTATGCCGGCTGAATATCCATGACATAAAATGTGGACTTAAACACCTCTGGGCCAATCTTCACCGGCAATTCAACCTCCCCGAACACGCCCTTTTAGACCCATCAAATGCCCGCACAATCAGATCAGTCGGGGTCAAAATCAGCCCATCACAGTTAAGCTTTGCCAAGGCTTTCTTTGGCAACACATTTAATGAGGAGCCGGTATCAACCAGCACATGCGAAAGCACGGCCCCTTTGCATTCCATTGCTATGTGTAGTGCCCTGTTGTGATTCCTCCCATCTACTGTCAGGTCCATATCCGTAAAGCCCAACCCATGGCTAGCATGCACATTGGATACGACCGTCTCCAGCTGATTGATAGTAATCTCCTGAGGAACATAAGCCTTCTTCAAAATTTTCAATAAGGCCTCCCTATGCCCCTCTGAGCTCAGCAGCAATGAAAGAATGGAGATCTTGGAAGGAGTTTGCTGCAAATGATCAACCAGTTTATACTCCGACTTTTTGATGATTCTCAAGAACTCTTCTGCCTCATCATCAAATTTGTTGTCCGACCCCGCAGGCGTCGGTGTCACCACTGGAGTATTTCCACTATCCACCACAGCCTTTCCTTTTGCCCTGGCTAAAGCCTCGGCCTTTTCTTTTTTATCTTTTTCTTCCTCCCCTCTCCTCAATGCATCAGGAGCAAACAACCTACCGCTGCGAGTGAAACCGCTGGGACCGGCATTATCCACCTTCAGCACGGTGGTTTCACTTGCAGATTGTTCCTCCAACTTCTCGCCATTGCAGTACACTTCCCCACCATAATGCCACGGCACGACATCATCTTTGTCGTAGGGAATCGGCCCAGGTACCGTGATGGTAACTGGAGCCTCCTCACTAAGGTTTGACAAATCCACCGTGTCATAGTAAATTGTTATGGTGGAGACCTCCTCCTTCTCTTCCTTGTCAGCCCTTTCGATCATGATAACCCCCTCGTCCATCAGACCCTGGACACACTTCCTCAGAAGCTCACAACCGTTGACAGAGATAGTGCACTCAGCGCACTCGTGGCCGCAACCCGGATAAACCCCATTCACCAGCAACTGACTTTTCAGCTCAACCAAAAGCGTCTTCAACCGACTCACATCAGACAACCCAACTCTATTTTCCGCCGAAATGGCGTTCACCCCCCTCTGGCCATGCGCGGGCATGGGATTTGCATTGACATTAGGAGATGGCGCGAAATTGATGGCCTTTGAATCCACCAGGTCTTGGACTACGTGCTTAAAAGCTTTGCAGTCCTCAACGTTGTGTCCGGGAGCACCTGAATGGAATTCGCACTTGACATTTTCATTATAACTGGCTGGCCTCTGATCAGGTCTCAAAGGCGCCAGCGTCCTCAATTGTACCAGCCCAAGGTCCAAAAGCTTCTTCAACAGAAAGGAGTATGTCACGGGAGGCCTATCAAATTGCCGATCATTTGCCCTGCCCCTGACTTGGTATCCAGCCCTCTGCGGCCTCTGTTGAAACGGTTGTCTCTGTTGTTGCTGTTGTTGCTGTTGCGGTTGTGCTGACTGAGGCTCAGCAGGAATTGTTACCGCAGCAGTGTGCTGGAAGTAACGGTCCCTACTGGGTCCACGTTGTGTATAAACAGCACTTGTGTCTCCTTCCTTTTTCCTCTGCCCACCATTATTACCGAATGGCTTCTTTGAACCAGAAGAAGAAGAAGATGCATTACCTTGGATCTTACCCAGCTTTAACCAGCTTTCAATTCTTTCCCCTGCCACCACAATGTCAGAGAAATTGGTGACAGGACACCCCACCATCCTTTCCGCAAACGGCCCCTGCAGGGTCCCCATAAACAAGTCAGACATTTCACGATCAACAAGAGGAGGTTGAACTCTCGCAGCCAGTTCTCTCCACCGCTGGGCATACTCCTTGAATCCTTCATTATTTTTCTGAGACATACCCTGCAGCTGGGTACGACTCGGAGCCATGCCAGCGTTGAACTGGTACTGCTTGAAGAAAGCATCCCCAAGATCCTGCCAGCTCTTTATATCGGACGATTTCAGCTTAGTATACCATTCCAGGGAGCCTCCGGACAGGCTGTCCTGGAAGAAGTACATCCACAATTTCTGGTCCATCGTGTACGCAGAGATCTTGCGGACAAAAGCTTGTAAATGCGTCTCTGGACAAGAGCTCCCATTATATCTGTCAAAAGTGGGCGCTTTAAACTTTTGTGGGATCACAATCCCCTCGACAAGCCCCATGTTTGACATATTCACCACTCCAGGAGTGGCATAACTTTCCAACATCTTAATTTTCTCAGCCAGCAGCTGGATCTCCTTGTTCTGAGGTGGAGCATTGTAAGGCACAAACGGCTCGTTTTGCATAGAGAATTGGTCAGCCTCCCTGTCTTCCTCCTGATCTTCATCGAACCCGTAGAACGGAGGCACAAAATTATCCTTCTGATTCTGCCCCGGTTGGCCACCCGCACCACCAAGACCACCAGCATTATTCACGAGACCCACAGTCGTCCTCTTTCCGCCGTCTCGAGATCCCTGCCCCTGGTTGGAGACTCCATCCAGGTTAACCCCACTGTTTGCTGCAGAAGCCCGCTCGAGCTTTTCAACCTTGTCTGCTAACGCTTTCTGACCAACTGCGAAACCTTGCATTATGTTGATCAGCTCGTTCATTTTATCTTTTAGCTCAAGCATATCTACGCTGGGAAGTTCCATGAGTCTGGGAGTATTTCTTCTGGTATAATATCTGTGAGGGCGTGTTGAGTGCAAGGGTACTGTTCTTCGAGCGCGAGCAATGATTCCTGTCACAAACAAGCACGTTAGTAACAAACACCTGCAAAATAAAACACAGTTATTATGATTAATGCATGGATGCAGTGTCTATCCATATGAAGGACACTTTGTCTCTCGATCCTGGCATCATTGAGACAAGTAATAATCCGGCATCAATATTCTGATATTTAGCATCTGATTTTATCGTGCAGATCGGAGATATGTGATTCAGCATGATACCCCAACCATGTGTGTGCTTGTGTGAGTGCATACGGTAAAGCAAATAGAGCTCGAAGATCAAATACTGAATGAAAAGAACCATCACATAACCCAAAGCGCACAAACAGTGCCATAGTCATACATCAAGTCAAATAAAGTCAAATACAATCCTCCAGAAAAGGAAAGAAATACAAGCAAGTGAATTCCGTCAACAAGCCTGACGGTAATCCAATATAAATGAAAGATCTAACTGGATGAGGGTCCCACAGATGGCCCTATCTCATCTTCCATCCTTGCGAACTCTGCGGCGAACCTGAGCTCGGTGTTCTCCTGCTGCAGTCTCCCAACTTCCTTCTGATGAATCTTCATCTGCCTGAAGTAGTGGTCTCTCTCTGCCATGTAGTGATCTCTCTCAGTGGTGATCTTCAGCTTCTCTGACTCCTTAACCTTCAGCTTGGTCTCCCACTCAGCAATAAGAACCCGGACTCTGTCATCCCTCTGACCTCTCACCAGGATTTGCCTTCTCTTCTCATCTTCAATGACTTTCGAAGCTCTGGCCAATCTCTCTTTGGTGATGTCATGCTCCCGGTTGGATGATGCTAAGGCCTGGCTGATCTTCCCATAGTAGGCCGTATCCATCTCAAAGCGCTTTGCTTCCAGAGCATGTCGCTTGTCTTGATCTTCCATCTTTCCCTTGAGCTCCTGATTAACCCTCTGAACCCGAGCAACACTCATCTCCAATTCTGTCTTCTCTGTAAGCAACTGATCTCTCTCCCGCTTCATCTCTAAGAACTCATCCATGCTAACAGTAGAAGGAGTCTCCTCAATCAAAGGATACCAAGGATCGACCATCGGAAATGGTAGACAAGTAAGCCCCACTCTCTTGCCGAGCCAGTCATCGAACGGAGGAAAAGATCTGTTATTAGCTTTACCCCAAGAAGCCTTACCTTTCCTTTGAGTACTGCGCCATGCCTCAGCTATCTGCTTCACCCTGGCCTGATTACCCTCAACTGGGAAGTACACAGATTCCTGAACCTCACTCTTGTACGGTGGAAGCTCCATAGCAAATCCCATTTGCCTCTTAAGAAGTGTCGGGTTATAATTAATGCAACCCTGAACCCCTATCAGCGGCACATTGGGAAAACCCCTGCAACTGCAAATGAAATCCTGTTCAACCCCACTACCGTGAGTCCAATCTATGTCTTTAGCCCTCAAACCCATCAGTTTGGTCGCCCAATTAACATTCTGGCCCAGAAGAACAAAAGCACCCTTAGACGGCAAGTAACCCATAAACCACTTGAATAGTAACTGTGCACAGCATCGAATCAATCCCCCACGCCTCTTCTCATTCCGGTTATGAACCGAATAATAAACATCTCCAATCAAGGTGGGAATAAGATTTCCTCGAGCAAACAAGCGAATGGCATTAATATCCACAAAGTTCTTCTGGTTGGGAAACAGGATGATCCCATAAATGCCCGCAGCAATCAAAGCACAGACAGCTCTCCAGTTACCCAACTCTGCCTGCTCCTTAGCCTTAGCCTCCAGGAAACTGAGATGAAAACCAGGCAACTTCCCCTTCTCTTTCAGATTACCCTTCACTACCTCTGGACTCAGATAGAAAGCACGGGAAATCCCACCAATATCAGGTCCTTCCTTAGTAGCATAGAAAGGAACCTGATCCCTGATTTGGATACCCAAAATATCAGCATAGTCCTCCATCATAGGCCCTAGCACGTAATCTGGGAAGACAAAACACCTCAGCTCGGGATCATAGAACTGAATAAGAGTATGAATGACGCTCCTATCTCTGTCCATGAGCCTGAAAACCACCTTCAGAATACCCCCATACATCTCACGAAACAACCCCACATGGTCGGGTGCAATCAATGCTATCATATCCTTCAGCACACTGATATCTGGATCGAAGAAACTGTAAGCCACATCATCCTTCAAACCGGGTCTTCTCATACCTGGGCAGAAAATCTCTCAACCAGGATCTCGATCAAAAGGGTCCCTGCATATGGGTAAACATGTGTTAGATGCAATTAATGCAAGATGTAATGATGCTGATGAATGAATGCAATGCGTTGCCATCCTCCAAGCCATCTGATCCTCTGCACTGAAACTGGTCTCTGAACTGATCATAACCATCTGAGGAACACACAATCACACATCTGATCCACGGGTTCCGAAATAAACGGAAGACAGATACATCATCATCATCATCATCATCAGTCTCTGAGCAGACCCATCACACAATCTCTGAATCGGCCCGGGGAATCCTGAAATAAACGGATCCCCACTGATAAATAACTCGGCCCGGGGAATCCTGAAATAAACGGATCCCCACTGATAAATCTCGGACAGCACTCCGGCGTCTCGGCAATACATGACCATAAATCCGACTTATAAATATGACTCTGATCCACGGAACAACGAGTCACCATCTGAGTCAC
The DNA here is from genome assembly GCF_024323335.1 of Lathyrus oleraceus. NCBI lineage: Eukaryota > Viridiplantae > Streptophyta > Magnoliopsida > Fabales > Fabaceae > Lathyrus > Lathyrus oleraceus. The sequence continues at coordinate 271,385,123 of NC_066582.1, forward strand.
CAACAGAACATGCATCTGTAAGAATCACCCTCCCCTCACAGGTAAATTCTAAACAGGTCACCCTAAGGCGGATAATAGTCTCGACAATCGGGCAGAGATACTCAATGGGTTTGCCCTTTCGGGTGTGCCATTGTGGCTCTCCTGAGATCATCTAAACCAAAGATCCGGGAAATGATCGGTCACCAGAGTCAACGGCTCAAAAGAGATAACCCAACCAAAGTGGAAAACCCCACTGGAAGAGCACTTCTCAGATGAACCTCGTCCGGCTTGTGGTATGTCACATCGCAACATCATGCCCAACCGACATGTGAGCGACGCGAGACCACGCTAATCCTAGGTGTATACTCGGGCCTGGGTTTTAGCCCCACTCAGAACACCCACCCCAAACAGAGGAACCACCTGCATAGAGGACGGCAACAACATGATAGTATGATGCATGCAGACATTAATGCAAATATAGATACACACTGGTTAGAATAATAAATGCAATAAATAACACAAAACAAGCAACCTAAACTAATCCTAAAACGCTAGGAAGGACTCGCTTAGGGACGATGGACCAGCATAGGTCTACATCCGCTTGTCCCCAGCAGAGTCGCCAGCTGTCGCATCCTGCGAAAAAACAACCGGCGAACTAAAAATAAAAACACACAGAGAGCCGCCACTGCGCGTTATTTATCCCAAGATAGGGAAAGGAAACGCTCAGAGAAACCTGGAAAGGAAATGGTCTTGCGACCAAAGAGAAAGGGTAAGGGAGTCGGTTACGCAAGGGGAAGGTATTAGCACCCCTCACGTCCGTCGTACTCGACGGGATCCACGTTCTAAGAAAGAATAGGTTGCTAAAACATCACACACACACACACAAGGGAACGCAAGTGGGGTTAGGAGAAGGGAGCTCGATAAGGTATCGCACCTTATGCCTACATATCTTGTCTGGAACAAGAATCAGAGCCACTGTAGTTCGGCTTACGCACGCCAAACAACACAAAACATACAAACAAGCAAGGGTGGCAAACATGGAGCCCGACAACCACTGGATGGAATTACGTCGGCATCCGAACCAAAACATACTCAAAAGGGCAAACGTGGAGCCCGACTGCCAATCACTGGGCTTACGTCGGCATCCGAACCAAAACACACAGATAACAAGTAAACACACGCAAAAAAGAAAAAGGTTGCCCGGAGTGGTCTCGCACGACCACCTGCCTACATACCTCGTCTGGAACGAGGATCAGGGCGATGTAGTTCCCCCGAAAGGGACTGAATTACTAGCCAGAAACCAGGGGAAGACACACTACTAGGGAGCTGGACTCGAGCCTAGTGTTGTCATGCATCGTTGCCCTAAGTTCGGTTTTCTATCCTACTTGCATAAGCAAACTACTCCTATCCAGGAAAGAAGCAAGCACACAAGCATACAGAATAATTCAAGCATACATCCAATGAGAACAAGCATCTCAAACAGATATCCACATAGCACGCACTATAACCAAACAAGTGGCTCACACAATAGGTTTGACTGCCGAAGCGAGTCGTCTGTACGGGCTGGATTTGCTCTTAACCTTGCCATTACGAGGCTAAGGTGAAGCAGATGAGAGGTGAAGTGAGGATCAGACCTCACAGCTCTTATCCCTAACCAGGGAGAGCTTCTGACAAATGAGCATGGGTCCAGAATGGGGGAACCCTTCTATACTCAGAGACTCTGACACAATGTGCACTGCACGAGATCTTGGGCTTGTGATCTCAATGCTACAACCATGTAATGGGAGCAAGGAGAAGACTCAACTGAATAGTGGGGGGTAGACTGCATACCCCTACCTTCCACCAATTGCCTTATTTAAAGGACTTTCACCTGCTTGGCACGAAAAATAAACAACCACAATCATTGCCTCTTAAGGAGGACTTCAGACATTTATTTGCCCGGCCCGGTAACAGCCGGGTCTCCAGACTACATGAAGTCAAGAGGACCTACCTCAAGCGGTTTACACAACCGAGCAGCGGCTACCAAGCAAGTTCTTAAAAGAACTAGAGCGACTAAAGGTACCTGTACAAAAGCTAACCAGTTAATAACTCAGACAACCAATCAGAAAACAACAAGTTAATCAGTCAAACTATGCAAGCCAAGGCACACAAAGGCAAGCTATGAGCTCAAGCCCAAGCTTCACAACCTACAAAACAATGTTATGTTAGTGTACAAACATCAAACAACATCATTTCAATCAACTTGGATCATTCTCCATGAGCCTTATGCTATTCATCCTGAAAAATCAAGCAAATATTAGCAACTAGACCACTAGGCCAAGCCTAGGGTCCAAAGGCAAGAAAAATTCCTAAACAGCAAGGTATCTCTAACCAAACTCAAATTAATGTCAAACAAAAGCCAACACAATTAGTCTCATGTCCATATCATTCATTATGTTCATTTTATGCACAAAATAAGGCAAACTAGTTCAAATGAAGCACCAAACATGCAAACAGAACTATTGCATTCAATTCCATATCAAAACAGTTCCAAAAATCCCCAAATAAATTATACCTAAACCGCACATGTTCAAGGTCTAGCATGTCAAATTTTAGCTTAATTGGACAAATGGAACCATGTCAATGAAAATCAACAAAAACAGACACAATTATATGCTCCAAATCACAACATCAACACATGCAGCCACTTCAAAAATTCATAAATCCATGAAGACAATAAAGAAATGGATGAGACCAAAACAGGGATGTCACATCATGTGTCTACAACATTCATACCAAATTTCATGATCATTCAATACCATATGAGCATTTCACATTAAATCTACCAACATGTATCACATGAGCTTGCACAATTGACCAATCAGAGATGAAAAATAGCAATCAATTTGAAAATGCTACATAAAATTCCACAAAAATTCACATAACCTCTTAACATGTTAATGAACCTCCATGCAAAATTTCACATCATTCTAACAAGCCTAAGTCATTCAAATAAATCCAGCAAGTTGACATAATGAGGTGTGACACAAATTGTCACACCTAAGTTCCAAAATTCATATCTCAAAGGCCAGGTATCAAAAATTCATGAAATTTACATGTAAATAAGCATCAACCAGTCCACAATCATCACAAAAATTTTCAGGCATTTATTTTAGAACATGAGAATTTCACAATCAAAATGGTAGAATGTATCAAATTTTCATACATGTGAAACATCCCTAGGTCAAACACAAATATTACCATGCACAACTTCAACCAATAGGTCAAAAAAATTCTACAGTCAACAAGGAAGTCAACACAAAAATTCTCACATTTTTCTGATTTTTCTATGATTTTTTTTACATGTTTATGAATTTTTTACAATTTATTAAATTAATTAGAATTATCCAATGGCATACTTGTAATTAACAGGCGCGGGGGAGGGAAACACCATATTCAAAAATTCAAATGGAAAAACGGATCTAACACACCTATCATCATCACTTTCGCCCAGATTTTCCCAGCAACACCAAGAACTCGATGAACATCCAATTAACACCAAAATGAGCATGCGTATATCCATTAGACTCGTCTAAGAACAAGGAATCTAGATACGAACTTATTTTAACCTAACTATTCCTCTATCTCCTAAATCGATCATGTTAGGGTTTGGTTACAAAACTTCAAATCGAGATTACATGAGCTACGATTCACCATTCGCAAAACTACCTATGTCACGATGATCTTCAATCAATAAACTACAAAACGCATACAGCAATTTGAAAAACCGTGACATTCGAAAAACTCGTGTACCTGGAATGGCAGTGTCGTATTGATGCTCTTTGCGTGCTTTTCTCCACAAACAGATGTAGAAGGATGATGAGGAAGGTGAGTGATGTGCTTGAACTCAATTGATGTTGCTCCTATTGCATGGAAACTCGTTTTGCCATTGATGAGTGCACTTTGGACAGCTGCGAATCAGTGCTTCTTTCCTTCCAAACTTCACAAACAGATGGAGAGGATGATGATACAAGATCAATGCAAGAAGAATTTCGAAGATTGAGCCAATATTGAAGAAGATTGATGGATTTGAAGGTTTTGTGTTCTTGAGCAATTTGAGAGAATGTGATGAGTTTTCAGATCTGGTTTTGGAAAGTGTGTATTTCTGTTATGATTATCATGTGATTAGGAATATATATGTGTGCTTAAACCATGATTAACCATGCTAATTAACCAAATTGCATTTGTTAGTGAAAATGTTTAATTTCAAGTAAGGGCAAAATTGGAATTTCACATGCCAGCTCATTGCCACCTCTTTGACAGCTCACACAACTTCCAAATTCCATGTGTGAGCTGTTGCCACTTGTTTCACCTTCATTGGATATGTCATTCTCATTTTCACTATGTAATTGCACTTTGTCCAATTTTTGCACTTTCATTCTACAAGTCAAATTCCAAACCACAAGCCTTAGCCATGAAATGATGATTCCAACAAGTTTCAAATGCCATTTATGAGGTGTGGCAAAAATCCCCACTCAAAAATTCCAATTATTTCACAAGTTGGACAATTTTGCCCTTGGTCCATTTTAACTGTCCAGTTGAAATTTGACTTTTTGCACTGGCCACTTTTGAGAAAATCCAATTATGCACCATGAAAGTACATGTCAAATGGAGTTTGTGCATATAAAGAACTTGCAATTTGGACAAACCATGTGGAAATTATGGCCTCTTGATTATGGGTCATTTTTGAATTTCACTGAGCCATACCTTTCCAACCATACATGGGATTTTCAAGTTCTTGGACTTTTTGGAAAGGTGAGAACAAGATCTGCAACTTTCATGTTGAACAAATTTTCATTTGAAGCTTCCTTGGACACGTGGTCTTGAGGTCAAAAACTTTCCATTTTTGGAAACTTCAATTACAAGTCACTTTCTATTTTTGGCAGTTTTTGTACTGACTTGATTTTCTTCATTCTTAAGCTTTGCAATGTCATTTAACACTTGTTCCAACATGAATGAAGTGTATCCAACTCATTTCCACCCCCAAATCCATCAAATCATGTACAGTTGACCACAGTTGACTTTTCATCTGACAGATGAATTTGGCAATGCATAGATCAATCTGAGCTCCAATCTTCAACTGAAATGGCTCAAGGGTGAAACCCTAGCCTCAATTATCTCCATAAAATCACATAATGAACCCCATAACCATCATAGACCCCATCTCCTGATCATGCCCTGATTGGCCCAATGCAATTGATTAGGGTTGACCAGTGGTCAAAACCCTAATCTCAAGGAATCTTCCTCAATCTTCTGATGACATCCAATCATGATGATGATGATGTATCATTGTAATCAAGATGAAGACCACTATCCATTGAGAATCACAAAACCCCAATTCACAGCCCAATCCTCAGATGACCCATGATCAGTCAATAAACCCTAGGCTTGCACTCAGACTTCCTCATCCTGATCAAGACTTGGGAAGATGACTTGCACAATGTAACCACATGATATGCAATATGAAATGCCTAATGACCTAAAATGATATGCAATATGTTAATGCTAGTCCCAAGAGAAGAGGGCAAATTTTGAGGTGTTACAGCTGCCCTTATTCAATCCACTGTGAACCTGTCGATATGAATAGCCTCGGCTTTCAGATGATCAGGATGAAGAGTGATTGAATACCAAGAACAGACGAACAATTTGCACTCTGATCGGGATACAATTAACAACGCCCGTCAGCATCGGCGAAGAACCAATCTTGAAAGAAAATCCGTCTGGTACGGAGAAAGTCGGCTTGATCACCGTAACAGCAACGTCGACCTGGATACCAAAATAAATGGTAACACAGGGATAACCATGGCCTGAACACCACATCCGCTGGGGATTATTATATCTCTTCTTTTTATGCTTTTCTTGAACCCCAAAGTTTTTCTTTGCGCAAACGATCCTCGGACCTCTGCATTTGAACCCCACTCTCCTTTTTGCCAAATAATGAACCCCAATCTCCAGTTTGAACCCCAGTCGCCTGACGATAACTCGCGATCGCCAATATGAACCCCGTTCTCCAGAAAATGCCGCAACATCTCCTTTTCTCCATTTGAACCCCATCTCCAGAAAATGCCTCAACATCTTCTTTTCTCCGTTTGAACCCCAGGAAAATGCCTCAGCATATCCTTTTCTCCGTGATAATTCCGCTGGCAACGTCGGAAATAACACCAAACCACTCTGAGGGCGACATGTCAGAGGGTATACCTTCACAAAAGGAAGGTAACATGTGCATCTCTTCTTCCGAAGACACCCGTAACGACCTCCACTGGCATCCGCCAAAGTCTAAGGTGACACATGAACAGAAGATAATCCCAAGGACCTCATCCTGGATATAATCTTCAACTCTATCTCCATTTGAACCCCAGAAAATGCCTCAGCATATACTCTTCTCTGATTGAACCCCGATCTCCAGAAAGTGTCGCAACATCTCCTTTTCTCCATTTGAACCCCGGAATCGCGCTGCTCGCGTAACGTCTTCTGATATCATTTCCATCTTTGTCCGACGGAAACATTTCCTCCAATATCGCACTACTGGGGAACACTGCTGATCTGACGTCATGATGCTAAACTCCTCAGAGTAACACCTTCACCCTCAGGCGAAATAAAGACTCCAAGCGGTAACCACGGCTTGAATTGCGCTGAACGCCAAACATTTCCCATCTCGGCTTGACGGAAAACAATTACTCTTCCAGTATCGCACTACTGGGGAATATCTTCGATTCAATCACGATGCTGAACTCCTCGGAGTAACACCTCTTCACCTTTGGGCAAAACCACTTCTCGAACAGTAACCACGGTTTGAGACTAGCTTATGCTTGCAATGATGAATGATCGATTTTTTTTCTGCGTAATGCTCCATACTTATGGAAATGCTACGCGATTATTTATTTTTCTATGCAATATGCCATGTTATTTTTTCATGATGAATGCATAAAAAAGTATCCCCCTCAAGGGACTCCTCTGGGGAATACGAGACACTCCGCTGAGGAACTCGTCACCGCTCCGATTTCCACCATGCTGGGGAATAACTGCTGCTGGGGATAAGGCAACCCTTGCTGGGGAAGAACCTCCTTTGCACCCAATCCACTCGAGAAACCGCTGGGGATAATTACCACCAACGCTCTGCGGGGATACAACAGTCTTGACTTGCTAGGGATATCAATCCTGACTCCGCTTCGGGAAAACCCTCACAGATACCTGCTGACTTCACTGGGGAAATGCTCACAGATACTCTGCTGGGAAACAGCCACCTTCAGGTCTGGCAACTGGGGAAGCATTGATCTGACACCTGCTAGGGATAACCATCCTGACCCTGCTAGGGAAACGAATGCTACTCCGCTGGGGATAACCCATGCAATCCATAGGTAGAATCAACTCAGTTGAGGATGCAAAAATCCGTCCGCTACGGAAACCCGTCCAATCCACTGGTAGGATGAACACTGCTGGAGATATATTTCATTGAAACCCGCTCCACTCGGGGAATAGCAACCTTCAGACCTGGCTGCTGAGGAAACACCGTTATGAACCTGCCGGGGATAACCATCCTGACTCGGCTGGGAAAGTCACAGATCTGGAATCCGCTGGTGATTTGGTCCTCTAATTCTGCTTGGGGACCTAGCTGGGGAATGAGAACAGTTGGTACAGAACACCTGTCGACTCGTCGAACCATGGTATCCACCTCCCAATCTCGTATCGGCTTTCCTCTTCTGAGAATTCCCAGACTCGTCTGGACCTTTTCTGCTCGATCATCTTGTATTCCCAATCGCTCCACGCTCGACGAGACGTACTCCTGGGAATTATATAGAAATTTCAATTTTCCGACTTTGAAGAGTCTTCTTGATTAATTCCAAAGGTCGTTGGACGTCTCTCGTCGTCTCTCCGTCCTTTCTTCATGCACTCGTCCCTGAGCGGACTCTGCGGGGAATTTCTACAAACTTTCAAACCTTCCGACTTTGAAGAGTCTTCTTGATTATTATCAAGGATCGTCGTACGTCTCAACGTTTTCGCCATTTTCGTTCCTGAGCGAACTCTCTGGGGATCTGTTACAAAGCTTCCACATCACAACCTGCAAGTGAGTGAAGAATATCTAACAGTTCCTGCAAAACAGATCGTTAGATAAAACCGTGCCCCAGGCGTGTCAAGATTTCAACACTTGGGTCACTCAATCTCCCAAATAAGATTTCAAGCTTTCAATCTTATAAACACGGATTGGAAGGAAACCTGTATGTCTTAAAATGCAACATTCTTTATCAAAAATATTGGATGTTTTTGCAATCAAAGCGGTAATGAAAAACAAAAACAAAATTATTTGACTGAATATGCATTTTATTGATTGGAAAAAAATGTGGCTCAACTGAGCAATACAAAAGGAAGCAATTCCTGAAAAGAGGTAATTGCGCTCAAAAGGAAAAATCTATCCTAATGGCAATGTGAAACCCGTGATCTCATCGAGTTCCAACTCGGTTACACCCCATATGTCCTCAGACTCTCCATGCTTTTTGCCTTCTGAACAAGACGATTCCGACTGATCCCTACCGGGTATTATCCATGACGCTTTAACCAAAGCGCAAATGATCATGCTAGACGCAGTTGTTCGTTTCAATCCCTCTTTTGCCTGGACCGCCCTTTCGGGTTTTCAGTCCACCGGGATACCCATTCTTGCCCAAGTCGCCTTTTCAGGTTTTCGACTTGCCGGGTGTACAATTTTTCCTTTATATCCCTAATTTTTGCCCGAACCTTTGTTCTGTTTTTTGGTTCGCCGGGATGCCCATTTTTGCCTGGACTATTTTATTCTTCTCGTCCAGCGGGTCTATTTACACGAAGTATTTTTTAACCGCGTCCGCATTCACAGGGGATGGAAAATCCTCACCATCCATGGTCGTTAACAACAAGGCTCCGCCAGAGAAAACCTTCTTGACCACGAATGGACCTTCATAATTCGGTGTCCATTTGCCCCTTCGATCGTTTTGAGGAGGAAGGATCCTTTTCAGCACCATATCACCCACGTGATACACCCGAGGTCGCACCTTCTTGTCAAAAGCACGCTTCATCCTTTGCTGATATAACTGCCCATGACAGATGGCGGCTAGCCTCTTTTCCTCTATCAGGCTCAATTCTTCATACCGGGTCCTTACCCATTCAGCCTCTTGCAATTTTACGTCCATCAGGACTCTCAAAGAGGGAATCTGAACCTCAACAGGTAATACAGCCTCCATCCCATATACCAATGAGAAAGGAGTTGCCCCAGTGGATGTACGTACCGACGTTCGATACCCATGTAATGCAAACGGCAACATCTCATGCCAGTCTTTGTAGGTTACCACCATTTTCTGCACAATCTTCTTTATATTCTTGTTAGCTGCCTCAACCGCCCCATTCATCTTCGGACGATAGGGAGAAGAATTGTGATGCTCGATCTTGAATTCCCGGCACAACTCTGCCATCATCTTATTATTCAAATTAGAACCATTATCAGTAATGATTCTCTCGGGAACCCCATATCGGCAAATGATGTCTCTCTTGAGGAATCTGGCCACAACCTGCTTCGTCACATTCGTATAAGAGGCTGCTTCTACCCACTTGGTGAAGTAGTCAATAGCCACTAATATGAATCTGTGCCCATTCGAAGCTGTAGGCTCAATCTTTCCAATCATATCAATGCCCCACATAGCAAACGGCCACGGAGACGACATCAAGCTCAACGGATTTGGAGGCACGTGCACCTTATCTGCATAAATCTGGCATTTATGGCACTTCCGCACGAAATTGAAACATTGGGCCTCCATTGTCATCCAATAATAACCTGCCCTCAGCAGCTTCTTCACCATTGCATTCCCACTGGCATGGGTACCGAACGAGCCTTCATGAACCTCTTTCATCAATTGGCTTGCTTCTGCATCATCAACACATCTGAGCAAGACCCAATCAAAATTCCTTTTGTACAAGACCCCATCCTTATTAAGATAGAACACCATGGCTAACCTCCGCAGAGTCTTTCGGTCCTTCTTGGATGCTCCCTCAGGATACTCTTGCGTCTCAAGATAGCACTTGATATCGAAATACCACGGCTTCTCATCATCAGGCGCTGTATCAACAGCGAACACATAAGCCGGTCTATCTAGACGACCAACTTCCACACTGGGGAACTGATTCCACCTCTGCACCTTAATCAAGGCGGCCAGAGTAGCCAAAGCATCTGCCAAAGGATTCTCCTCCCTGGGCACATGATGCATCTTCACCTTGGTGAAAAACGTCAACAATCTCCTCGTATAATCTCGATACGGAACCAAATGAGATTGATGCGTATACCATTTCCCGTTAACCTGATTTATCACCAGAGCTGAATCTCCATATATGACAAGGTTCTTGATTCTCAAATCAATCGCCTCCTCAATCCCCAATATACAAGCTTCATATTCAGCTACGTTGTTAGTACATTCAAATGTTAGCCGGGCAGCAAAAGGAATATGAGATCCTTTCGGCGTAACCAAAACAGCACCAACACCGCTTCCATTCACGTTAACGGCCCCATCAAACATCAGAATCCATTCGGATTCAGGGTCAGGCCCCTCCTCCGGGATCGGTTCCTCACAATCTTTCGATTTGAGAAACATGATGTCCTCATCAGGGAATTCAAACTTCATCGGTTGATAATCATCAATAGGTTGCTGGGCGAGGTAATCAGACAATACACTCCCCTTGATCGCTTTCTGAGAGGTATACTGTATATCGTATTCAGTCAAAATCATTTGCCACCTCGCAACCCGTCCGGTCAATGCTGGCTTCTCAAAAATGTACTTGATCGGATCCAGCTTGGAAATCAATAAAGTGGTATGAACCAACATGTACTGCCTTAGTCGGCGAGCAGCCCAGACCAAAGCACAACAAGTTTTCTCGAGCAGTGAATATCTTGTTTCACAGTCGGTAAACTTTTTGCTAAGGTAGTATATGGCATGCTCTTTTCGACCAGACTCGTCATGCTGCCCCAATACGCACCCCATAGACCCCTCGAGGACTGTCAGGTACAGAATTAACGGTCTTCCCTCCACAGGAGGCATCAGAATCGGAGGCTCCTGCAAATACTCTTTTATTTTTTCAAATGCCACTTGGCAATCATCATTCCACCTGACCGTTTGATCTTTTCTCAACAATTTGAAGATCGGTTCGCACGTGGCTGTTAGGTGAGATATGAACCGTGAAATGTAGTTCAATCTACCTAAGAAACCACGAACCTCTTTCTCTGTTCTCGGTTCAGGCATTTCCTTTATTGCTTTTACTTTTGCAGGATCAACCTCGATTCCTTTCTCACTTACAATGAACCCCAGCAATTTACCGGACCGCACTCCGAACGTGCACTTGTTCGGATTCAACCTCAGTCTGAACTGTCTCAGCCGGTCAAACAACTTGGCCAGATCTACCAAATGCCCCTCTTCTGTTTGGGACTTTGCTATCATGTCATCCACATAGCATTCAATTTCATGATGAATCATATCATGAAACAAAGTCACCATGGCTCTCTGATAAGTAGCACCGGCGTTCTTGAGACCAAATGGCATCACCTTGTAACAAAAGGTACCCCACGGTGTAATGAACGTTGTTTTCTCCATATCATCTGGCGACATTTTGATTTGATTATAGCCAGAAAAGCCATCCATGAAGGAAAACACCGAGAATTGAGTTGTATTATCTACCAACACGTCAATGTGAGGTAATGGAAAATCATCTTTCGGACTAGCTCTATTCAGATCCCGGTAGTCCACACACATCCTCACTTTCCCATCTTTCTTCGGGACTGGCACGATGTTCGCAACCCATGGCGGATAATTAGTGACAGCAAGGAAACCAGCATCCCACTGCTTCTGCACTTCTTCTTTAATCTTCATCGCCATATCAGGTCGAGTTCTGCGCAACTTCTGCTTCACTGGAGGACAATCAGATCTCAACGGTAGCTTGTGCACAACAATGTCGGTATCCAACCCTGGCATATCTTGATAAGACCAAGCAAAGATGTCGACATACTCTTTCAACAATGCCACCATTCTGCTCTTTACACTTTCCTCCAAAGCAGCCCCGATTTTCACTTCTTTCTTAACCTCGTCGGTACCCAGATTTACCACCTCAATCTGTTCCTCATGCGGCTGAATCACCTTCTCCTCTTGTTTTAACAACCTGGCTAATTCCCCTGGTAGTTCACAATCTTCTTCGTCTTCTTCCTCAGCAAGATAGATTGGATTGTCGAAGTCATATGAGGGTGTAACAGGATTGTTATCAATGAGATCCGGAGAGGAATCGCATCTGCATGAATGTTGATTCATGCATTGCTTTAGAACCGGTGTGACAAATTGAAAAAGAAAAATTAAAACATTGCCATTTTTATTTGTTTTTATTTTTAAACTGCAAAAATAAATGAAAAACAGGGAACACCGCTTTTAACTGAAATGGTAGACAAGTAAGCCCCACTCTCTTCCCGAGCCAGTCATCGAACGGAGGAAAAGATCTGTTATTAGCTTTACCCCAAGAAGCCTTACCTTTCCTTTGAGTACTGCGCCATGCCTCAGCTATCTGCTTCACCCTGGCCTGATTACCCTCAACTGGGAAGTACACAGATTCCTGAACCTCACTCTTGTACGGTGGAAGCTCCATAGCAAATCCCATTTGCCTCTTAAGAAGTGTCGGGTTATAATTAATGCAACCCTGAACCCCTATCAGCGGCACATTGGGAAAACCCCTGCAACTGCAAATGAAATCCTGTTCAACCCCACTACCGTGAGTCCAATCTATGTCTTTAGCCCTCAAACCCATCAGTTTGGTCGCCCAATTAACATTCTGGCCCAGAAGAACAAAAGCACCCTTAGACGGCAAGTAACCCATAAACCACTTGAATAGTAACTGTGCACAGCATCGAATCAATCCCCCACGCCTCTTCTCATTCCGGTTATGAACCGAATAATAAACATCTCCAATCAAGGTGGGAATAAGATTTCCTCGAGCAAACAAGCGAATGGCATTAATATCCACAAAGTTCTTCTGGTTGGGAAACAGGATGATCCCATAAATGCCCGCAGCAATCAAAGCACAGACAGCTCTCCAGTTACCCAACTCTGCCTGCTCCTTAGCCTTAGCCTCCAGGAAACTGAGATGAAAACCAGGCAACTTCCCCTTCTCTTTCAGATTACCCTTCACTACCTCTGGACTCAGATAGAAAGCACGGGAAATCCCACCAATATCAGGTCCTTCCTTAGTAGCATAGAAAGGAACCTGATCCCTGATTTGGATACCCAAAATATCAGCATAGTCCTCCATCATAGGCCCTAGCACGTAATCTGGGAAGACAAAACACCTCAGCTCGGGATCATAGAACTGAATAAGAGTATGAATGACGCTCCTATCTCTGTCCATGAGCCTGAAAACCACCTTCAGAATACCCCCATACATCTCACGAAACAACCCCACATGGTCGGGTGCAATCAATGCTATCATATCCTTCAGCACACTGATATCTGGATCGAAGAAACTATAAGCCACATCATCCTTCAAACCGGGTCTTCTCATACCTGGGCAGAAAATCTCTCAACCAGGATCTCGATCAAAAGGGTCCCTGCATATGGGTAAACATGTGTTAGATGCAATTAATGCAAGATGTAATGATGCTGATGAATGAATGCAATGCGTTGCCATCCTCCAAGCCATCTGATCCTCTGCACTGAAACTGGTCTCTGAACTGATCATAACCATCTGAGGAACACACAATCACACATCTGATCCACGGGTTCCGAAATAAACGGAAGACAGATACATCATCATCATCATCATCATCAGTCTCTGAGCAGACCCATCACACAATCTCTGAATCGGCCCGGGGAATCCTGAAATAAACGGATCCCCACTGATAAATAACTCGGCCCGGGGAATCCTGAAATAAACGGATCCCCACTGATAAATCTCGGACAGCACTCCGGCGTCTCGGCAATACATGACCATAAATCCGACTTATAAATATGACTCTGATCCACGAAACAACGAGTCACCATCTGAGTCACCAACAGAACATGCATCTGTAAGAATCACCCTCCCCTCACAGGTAAATTCTAAACAGGTCACCCTAAGGCGGATAATAGTCTCGACAATCGGGCAGAGATACTCAATGGGTTTGCCCTTTCGGGTGTGCCATTGTGGCTCTCCTGAGATCATCTAAACCAAAGATCCGGGAAATGATCGGTCACCAGAGTCAACGGCTCAAAAGAGATAACCCAACCAAAGTGGAAAACCCCACTGGAAGAGCACTTCTCAGATGAACCTCGTCCGGCTTGTGGTATGTCACATCGCAACATCATGCCCAACCGACATGTGAGCGACGCGAGACCACGCTAATCCTAGGTGTATACTCGGGCCTGGGTTTTAGCCCCACTCAGAACACCCACCCCAAACAGAGGAACCACCTGCATAGAGGACGGCAACAACATGATAGTATGATGCATGCAGACATTAATGCAAATATAGATACACACTGGTTAGAATAATAAATGCAATAAATAACACAAAACAAGCAACCTAAACTAATCCTAAAACGCTAGGAAGGACTCGCTTAGGGACGATGGACCAGCATAGGTCTACATCCGCTTGTCCCCAGCAGAGTCGCCAGCTGTCGCATCCTGCGAAAAAACAACCGGCGAACTAAAAATAAAAACACACAGAGAGCCGCCACTGCGCGTTATTTATCCCAAGATAGGGAAAGGAAACGCTCAGAGAAACCTGGAAAGGAAATGGTCTTGCGACCAAAGAGAAAGGGTAAGGGAGTCGGTTACGCAAGGGGAAGGTATTAGCACCCCTCACGTCCGTCGTACTCGACGGGATCCACGTTCTAAGAAAGAATAGGTTGCTAAAACATCACACACACACACACAAGGGAACGCAAGTGGGGTTAGGAGAAGGGAGCTCGATAAGGTATCGCACCTTATGCCTACATATCTTGTCTGGAACAAGAATCAGAGCCACTGTAGTTCGGCTTACGCACGCCAAACAACACAAAACATACAAACAAGCAAGGGTGGCAAACATGGAGCCCGACAACCACTGGATGGAATTACGTCGGCATCCGAACCAAAACATACTCAAAAGGGCAAACGTGGAGCCCGACTGCCAATCACTGGGCTTACGTCGGCATCCGAACCAAAACACACAGATAACAAGTAAACACACGCAAAAAAGAAAAAGGTTGCCCGGAGTGGTCTCGCACGACCACCTGCCTACATACCTCGTCTGGAACGAGGATCAGGGCGATGTAGTTCCCCCGAAAGGGACTGAATTACTAGCCAGAAACCAGGGGAAGACACACTACTAGGGAGCTGGACTCGAGCCTAGTGTTGTCATGCATCGTTGCCCTAAGTTCGGTTTTCTATCCTACTTGCATAAGCAAACTACTCCTATCCAGGAAAGAAGCAAGCACACAAGCATACAGAATAATTCAAGCATACATCCAATGAGAACAAGCATCTCAAACAAATATCCACATAGCACGCACTATAACCAAACAAGTGGCTCACACAATAGGTTTGACTGCCGAAGCGAGTCGTCTGTACGGGCTGGATTTGCTCTTAACCTTGCCATTACGAGGCTAAGGTGAAGCAGATGAGAGGTGAAGTGAGGATCAGACCTCACAGCTCTTATCCCTAACCAGGGAGAGCTTCTGACAAATGAGCATGGGTCCAGAATGGGGGAACCCTTCTATACTCAGAGACTCTGACACAATGTGCACTGCACGAGATCTTGGGCTTGTGATCTCAATGCTACAACCATGTAATGGGAGCAAGGAGAAGACTCAACTGAATAGTGGGGGGTAGACTGCATACCCCTACCTTCCACCAATTGCCTTATTTAAAGGACTTTCACCTGCTTGGCACGAAAAATAAACAACCACAATCATTGCCTCTTAAGGAGGACTTCAGACAT
This sequence comes from Lathyrus oleraceus, assembly GCF_024323335.1. NCBI lineage: Eukaryota > Viridiplantae > Streptophyta > Magnoliopsida > Fabales > Fabaceae > Lathyrus > Lathyrus oleraceus. Next base: position 271,401,083 of record NC_066582.1, read on the forward strand.
TTATTTGCCCGGCCCGGTAACAGCCGGGTCTCCAGACTACATGAAGTCAAGAGGACCTACCTCAAGCGGTTTACACAACCGAGCAGCGGCTACCAAGCAAGTTCTTAAAAGAACTAGAGCGACTAAAGGTACCTGTACAAAAGCTAACCAGTTAATAACTCAGACAACCAATCAGAAAACAACAAGTTAATCAGTCAAACTATGCAAGCCAAGGCACACAAAGGCAAGCTATGAGCTCAAGCCCAAGCTTCACAACCTACAAAACAATGTTATGTTAGTGTACAAACATCAAACAACATCATTTCAATCAACTTGGATCATTCTCCATGAGCCTTATGCTATTCATCCTGAAAAATCAAGCAAATATTAGCAACTAGACCACTAGGCCAAGCCTAGGGTCCAAAGGCAAGAAAAATTCCTAAACAGCAAGGTATCTCTAACCAAACTCAAATTAATGTCAAACAAAAGCCAACACAATTAGTCTTATGTCCATATCATTCATTATGTTCATTTTATGCACAAAATAAGGCAAACTAGTTCAAATGAAGCACCAAACATGCAAACAGAACTATTGCATTCAATTCCATATCAAAACAGTTCCAAAAATCCCCAAATAAATTATACCTAAACCGCACATGTTCAAGGTCTAGCATGTCAAATTTTAGCTTAATTGGACAAATGGAACCATGTCAATGAAAATCAACAAAAACAGACACAATTATATGCTCCAAATCACAACATCAACACATGCAGCCACTTCAAAAATTCATAAATCCATGAAGACAATAAAGAAATGGATGAGACCAAAACAGGGATGTCACATCATGTGTCTACAACATTCATACCAAATTTCATGATCATTCAATACCATATGAGCATTTCACATTAAATCTACCAACATGTATCACATGAGCTTGCACAATTGACCAATCAGAGATGAAAAATAGCAATCAATTTGAAAATGCTACATAAAATTCCACAAAAATTCACATAACCTCTTAACATGTTAATGAACCTCCATGCAAAATTTCACATCATTCTAACAAGCCTAAGTCATTCAAATAAATCCAGCAAGTTGACATAATGAGGTGTGACACAAATTGTCACACCTAAGTTCCAAAATTCATATCTCAAAGGCCAGGTATCAAAAATTCATGAAATTTACATGTAAATAAGCATCAACCAGTCCACAATCATCACAAAAATTTTCAGGCATTTATTTTAGAACATGAGAATTTCACAATCAAAATGGTAGAATGTATCAAATTTTCATACATGTGAAACATCCCTAGGTCAAACACAAATATTACCATGCACAACTTCAACCAATAGGTCAAAAAAATTCTACAGTCAACAAGGAAGTCAACACAAAAATTCTCACATTTTTCTGATTTTTCTATGATTTTTTTTACATGTTTATGAATTTTTTACAATTTATTAAATTAATTAGAATTATCCAATGGCATACTTGTAATTAACAGGCGCGGGGGAGGGAAACACCATATTCAAAAATTCAAATGGAAAAACGGATCTAACACACCTATCATCATCACTTTCGCCCAGATTTTCCCAGCAACACCAAGAACTCGATGAACATCCAATTAACACCAAAATGAGCATGCGTATATCCATTAGACTCGTCTAAGAACAAGGAATCTAGATACGAACTTATTTTAACCTAACTATTCCTCTATCTCCTAAATCGATCATGTTAGGGTTTGGTTACAAAACTTCAAATCGAGATTACATGAGCTACGATTCACCATTCGCAAAACTACCTATGTCACGATGATCTTCAATCAATAAACTACAAAACGCATACAGCAATTTGAAAAACCGTGACATTCGAAAAACTCGTGTACCTGGAATGGCAGTGTCGTATTGATGCTCTTTGCGTGCTTTTCTCCACAAACAGATGTAGAAGGATGATGAGGAAGGTGAGTGATGTGCTTGAACTCAATTGATGTTGCTCCTATTGCATGGAAACTCGTTTTGCCATTGATGAGTGCACTTTGGACAGCTGCGAATCAGTGCTTCTTTCCTTCCAAACTTCACAAACAGATGGAGAGGATGATGATACAAGATCAATGCAAGAAGAATTTCGAAGATTGAGCCAATATTGAAGAAGATTGATGGATTTGAAGGTTTTGTGTTCTTGAGCAATTTGAGAGAATGTGATGAGTTTTCAGATCTGGTTTTGGAAAGTGTGTATTTCTGTTATGATTATCATGTGATTAGGAATATATATGTGTGCTTAAACCATGATTAACCATGCTAATTAACCAAATTGCATTTGTTAGTGAAAATGTTTAATTTCAAGTAAGGGCAAAATTGGAATTTCACATGCCAGCTCATTGCCACCTCTTTGACAGCTCACACAACTTCCAAATGCCATGTGTGAGCTGTTGCCACTTGTTTCACCTTCATTGGATATGTCATTCTCATTTTCACTATGTAATTGCACTTTGTCCAATTTTTGCACTTTCATTCTACAAGTCAAATTCCAAACCACAAGCCTTAGCCATGAAATGATGATTCCAACAAGTTTCAAATGCCATTTATGAGGTGTGGCAAAAATCCCCACTCAAAAATTCCAATTATTTCACAAGTTGGACAATTTTGCCCTTGGTCCATTTTAACTGTCCAGTTGAAATTTGACTTTTTGCACTGGCCACTTTTGAGAAAATCCAATTATGCACCATGAAAGTACATGTCAAATGGAGTTTGTGCATATAAAGAACTTGCAATTTGGACAAACCATGTGGAAATTATGGCCTCTTGATTATGGGTCATTTTTGAATTTCACTGAGCCATAACTTTCCAACCATACATGGGATTTTCAAGTTCTTGGATTTTTTGGAAAGGTGAGAACAAGATCTGCAACTTTCATGTTGAACAAATTTTCATTTGAAGCTTCCTTGGACACGTGGTCTTGAGGTCAAAAACTTTCCATTTTTGGAAACTTCAATTACAAGTCACTTTCTATTTTTGGCAGTTTTTGTACTGACTTGATTTTCTTCATTCTTAAGCTTTGCAATGTCATTTAACACTTGTTCCAACATGAATGAAGTGTATCCAACTCATTTCCACCCCCAAATCCATCAAATCATGTACAGTTGACCACAGTTGACTTTTCATCTGACAGATGAATTTGGCAATGCATAGATCAATCTGAGCTCCAATCTTCAACTGAAATGGCTCAAGGGTGAAACCCTAGCCTCAATTATCTCCATAAAATCACATAATGAACCCCATAACCATCATAGACCCCATCTCCTGATCATGCCCTGATTGGCCCAATGCAATTGATTAGGGTTGACCAGTGGTCAAAACCCTAATCTCAAGGAATCTTCCTCAATCTTCTGATGACATCCAATCATGATGATGATGATGTATCATTGTAATCAAGATGAAGACCACTATCCATTGAGAATCACAAAACCCCAATTCACAGCCCAATCCTCAGATGACCCATGATCAGTCAATAAACCCTAGGCTTGCACTCAGACTTCCTCATCCTGATCAAGACTTGGGAAGATGACTTGCACAATGTAACCACATGATATGCAATATGAAATGCCTAATGACCTAAAATGATATGCAATATGTTAATGCTAGTCCCAAGAGAAGAGGGCAAATTTTGAGGTGTTACAATTGGTAGCTAAGGGTTATGCACAACGGTATGGAGTTGATTACACCGAAGTATTTGCACCAGTAGCAAGGCTCGATACCATTCGAACAATACTTGCAGTAGCAGCACAGTCTGGCTGGGAGGTTTTTCAGCTTGACGTAAAAAGTGCTTTCCTTCACGGTGAACTCAAGGAGGAAGTATTTGTTCAACAACCTGAAGGGTTTGTTAAGAAAGGAGAAGAAAGGAAGTTTTACAAGCTAAAAAAGGCTCTATATGGCCTTAAGCAAGCGCCAAGGGCGTGGTACAACAAAACTGAGTCTTACTTTCTGCGTGAAGGCTTCGAGAAATGTTCCAGTGAGCATACTTTGTTCACCAAGTCAAAAGGAGGTAAAATTTTAATAATTAGCCTTTATGTAGATGATTTAATTTTTACTGGAAGTGATGTGAGCATGTGTATGGAATTTAAAAGGTCAATGATGATAGAGTTTGATATGTCCGATTTAGGAAGAATGAGGCACTTTCTTGGAATGGAAGTGTTGTAAAATTCTGATGGTATTTTTATTTGTCAAAGAAGATATGCACGAGAAGTGTTAGCAAGATTTGAGATGGAAAACAACAATAGTGTGAAAAATTCAATTGTACCAGGAACAAAGTTGTCAAAAGATGAAGGAGGAACTAAAGTTGATGCAACATTGTTCAAACAAATGGTTGGGAGTCTCATGTATTTAACTATAACTCGTCCTGACTTAATGTATGGTGTAAGTCTCATAAGCAGGTATATGTCTAGACCAACCATGTCACATTGGTTGGCAGCCAAAAGAATTTTGAGGTATTTAAAAGGGACAACTGAGCTAGGCATTCTCTACACAAAGAATGAATGTTTTTCAAAACTCTTGGCATTCACGGATAGTGGCTATGCGGGTGATCTTGATGATAGAAGAAGTACATCTGGATATGTGTTCATGATAGGATCTGGAGTTATATCATGGTCATCTAAAAAACAGCCTGTGGTGACTTTATCAACTACCGAGGCTGAATATATCGCAGCAGCTCTATGTGCTTGTCAGTGTATATGGCTAAAAAAAATCTTGAGAAAGATTGGAGTGGAGCAGGTTGAAGGAACTATAATTCAATGTGACAGCAGCTCTGCCATTCAGTTGGCTAAGAATCCAGTTTTTCACGAAAAAAGTAAGCATATTCATGTGCGATTTCATTTTTTAAGAGATTTAGTAAATGAAGGTGTTGTAGAATTAAAGTACTGCAACTCTTAAGAGCAAGTAGCAGACTTGATGACAAAACCACTCAAACTTGAGCAGTTTGAAAAACTCTGTGGTATGCTTGGAATGGTTAGTGCGTCAGAGTTAAACTAAAATACATGTGTTTTAGTTTAAGGGAGGGAATGTTAGGTGGACATTATTATTGTCTTAATCTACTATTTTATTAGTCTTAGTCTGTTTGAATAAGACCTATTCTTTAGGAGAAATAGGGTGTGTTATTTGTATTCCTACTCTACATACATGTAAAGAGTAGAGTTGGTTATTTCTTTTTACTTGTAAGATGGCTATATATTAGCTACTGATTAATCGAATAATATACATTCCTCCACTCACTTTTGAAGCTTTGTTTAATTCTGATTTTCAACAGGTATCCACTGAGTCCACCACATCGAAGATAACAATCTTTTATCCATAGTGTCACTTTGACGTAGTGCATCGGAAGTTTCGCTCCGCCGTAGTTTCCGCAATCATCACCATTTTTAATATATATATATATATATATATATATATATATATATATATATATATATATATATATATATATATATATATAATCATTTTATTTTTATGAAAGTTTATTTTATCAAAATTTAATTAAAAAATGATTAAATACACTTTAAGTTGTATGCACTTTTATAAAAATAAATTGGTCTATCTTAAAAAATCAAAATGAGATTTGCTAATATTGACCAATTTATTTGTTATGAAAGTGTATTTAAGTTTAAAAATAAATAATGAATAAACACATCCTAAAGTGCATATTGTAAAAATATCTACGTTAATAAATCTGACGTATATTTTAGCAAAGAAGTTCACACTTTTTCTTGTCCAAAGAAGTTTCATTAAATTGCAATATTTGAGAAAACATTATTTAGGGAATAAAATACGAGATTAGCTTGAATGGTGAGAAAAGCATTAATGGAAAAGAGAAAATGAAAAATACGATAAAAATGATGGTATAGGTAAGAAGTTAAACCTAAAGATAACCCTTTGAATATTTGTTGGATGAGAAGATGAACCAGGGTTTAATACTCATGGGTTAGTGGCGCCGTCAGTAAAAGAAAAGAATGCATGTAATATCCTCAACCGTACGACATCGACACTGTTTAGTCCTTCAGACACTCTACAGTTCAACCAAGCACAGAAGAGAGAGAGAGAATCCAAAACAAGAAAGAAGAAAGAAAGTTGTAATAAAATACGCTCTTTTGGCAGATTGTTTGTCATTTTACATCAATTGTTTAAATGAATGAAAAATACATTTAATTCTTCTATTTATTCTCTTTTCAGAAACATAAGTACAAAATAAATGATAAAGTATGATACAATTGAGAAAAGAAACCATTAAGATGACTTTGAATCACTCAATTGATAATAATATCACACACACAAAAAAGCAACATTGTTTTTTATAGAATAATTAAAAAAATACTAATTTCAAATCAGAATCGTCCAATCTTAATCAAACAATTAAAAATATTTATATTGGACTGCAATTATGAACTGTTATATAAATAAAAATGAATTTATTTAAAAATATTTAATTAAAGAATGAAAATAGTTTTTTTTTGTCTAATTACACTTTAAATCTTTTATGAGAATCATTATTTTATTTTAAATTAAAATAATTTTAAATATCTTATATTTTTGTATTCAAAATTGATGAATTTTCTATTTATTATTGACGTTTTTTTTATGTCAGTCATATTTTGAAGGGCAAAATAATAATAATATTTATAACATGTATAAGGCTAAGAACAAAGTACAACCATATAAATACAACAAAATCAATGGTGAAGAAAAATGCCAACAAAAAAAAACTTGAAACATCAAAAGCAACACCAACAACAAAAAGAGGAGTGGAACCCATAAGCCACCCAATATCAAACACCAAGGGCTAAGGTTAACAAGACATCACTAGCACTAAGTCTCACAGCGAGAAAAAAAAAATGCACCCTAAACTACTAATTGCTCTTAGACACACGATGAGATCTTTTCTCCAGGAAAACATGCCAACATACCACTTCTAAGAAAGGAAGATGCACCGACCGAACAACTGATATGTCATGTTTATCGATTTTCATAGAATAAAATATTATTTCAAAATATCTATAAAAGACCAAATAACCGCATGCCAAATCAACATTAAATTAGGTTTACACCTATAACGAACTCATATCCCCTTAATAAGGTCTAAAATCATAAACATCAACCCAAATAACACTAAGGAATAATGAAACTATTAAAGAACCTTATAGAAAATATAAAAGATCACCTCACAAGTAAAAAAATATATTATATAACTCATTTCTCACTAGGAAAAAGATGTATGAACATCCAGCTAGATCAAGGATAACACCATGTTTGAATAAAATTTTCTTTATAGGGATTTTGTTCTGCAATAATTATCAGGAGAAACCATCACTTTAGACGGGTTAGTCTCTCCCGATAAGACACTAGTTGAAATGATGAAAGAATACACTGAAGCGACATACACTACTAGAAAAACTGTTTTTAGCGTCGGCCATTTACAGACGCTAACGGTGAAATAACAGACACTAATATGTGGTTAGCGTCGGTTTAGCGTCGGTGTCGGGCCTTGAATAAAAGTTGCGAAGCTACTGTGTAACGTCGGCTAAAGATACACCGACGCTACGTAGCCTCGGGGAGACGGAGGCTAAAGCGGACACTAATGGAACCGACGCTATGTTGTTTCAAAATCATGAAAAGTCAATATTATGTTTAGCGTCCGTGTCACCGACACTAAAGTCAACAAAAAGAGTCAACAGATAGCGTCCGTGTCACCGACACTAAAGTCAACATAGAAAAGTCAATATTATGTTTAGCGTCCGTTCCACCGACACTAAAGTCAACAAAAAAAATCAACAGATAGCGTCCGTGTCACCGACACTAAAGTCAACATAGAAAAGTCAATATTATGTTTAGCGTCCGTGTCACCGACTCTAAAGTCAACAAAAAATGTCAACAGATAGCGTCCGTGTCACCGACACTAAAGTCAACATAGAAAAGTCTATACTAATATTTAGCCTTGCATACACCGACTCTAAAGTCAACAAAAAAGGACAATAACGGGTTGCAACATGACAACCTCACTGGAACAAATTTTTTCAATCCACAGTATCATATTTATGGTAAAACATTTGGAAACAATTTTAAACATTCGTGAAAGTAACTACAAAAGTTCTACCCACATTAACTTTCAAAAAACATACACAAAAAGTAATCACATCCGAGATTAATTCATTCTACTAAAAGTACAAGATCAATCTTCATCTAATGATTGATCATCCAAATCGTCATCATAATGATGAGAATGTGATACAAAAGTTGAAGTGTCAAATTTCTTCATCATAAATTCCTTCCAAGCATTCATCTCCCTCTCCATCCTTTGTGCAGTCTCGGTAGCAGCTTTTGCAGCCTCGGTAGCAGCTCGCATTGCTTCGTTAGCCTCTTGTAATTGGGTCGTTGCAGCCTCGGCAATTTGTTCAGCTCTAATTCTAGCTGCTCTTTCAGCTTCTAATGACATCCCAAACATAGAGTGTTGAGGAGTTTGAGATTGTTGGGTAAAACTTTTTGATCCACGTTTTAGATTAATAGCTAAATCTGCAGCGCCATAAACCCGACCACGGTTACGGCCCCCAGCAGCCTCTGTCCATAGCTGATTTACACGCTCTTCATCTAACACCTGAACAACCTCTCCATTCCCTTCTTCAGTTGGCTGAAGTTCTGCATCAAACTTCTCTTTAAAAGTCTTCTGCATAACAAAACATTATAATGCTAAGTTAGTGCTCTGTTAACAGTTCAATAATCAAGTATTTCACCATTTCATATTAGCTTCTATCCAAGTATTTCACCATTTCTATAACAGTTCAATAATCAAAATTTAACAGGTTCCATTTAACATTCAATTCGTAACCAATTTACACTTCATAGTCATAAACTAACATACTAACTTCCTAATAGTTTTTTGATGTCAATAACCAAACAAGCCAAACTACTTTCATTTATTTCCAACAATTCAAACCATGGTAGCCAAATTCTTTCCCTAATTGAAAGCCAATACTTTACTTCATTTTCTAACAACAACTGAAATAATAATTCAAACCACTCAAATGGTGAAGCATTTGGTTAATCAATTAACATTCAGTTCGGCTTCAAATTGCATTTGGTTCAGCCCAACATTGCAACTAAGGTTCAACATTAAACGAATTCACTGCAGCACCAGTCTGAAACACTTCCAAATCACATAGTTAGTAATAGTTAGTTTCCTAATTGATTTTTCAACCTGCGTTTCAATTTCATAAAAAACTGCAGCAAAAACAACTTAACCAAATTTGTTCAATCACATTCATTTCCTAATTGATTCAATAACTTCGTAATTCAATAAAATGCCAACAGTAATAACCATCCTATTTAATATTCAAATAAGTGTGACAATAATGCATAATCAAATAATATAAATGAGGTGGATTAATATAAGACACGTGTTTAGTGTTCAATGGACCACTCAATGTTCTCAGTGAGTTCCTACCAATCCGAATCCTCAATGAGAATTATAATTCATAACCACAGCTTTCTCTACTAACTTACCAAATAAATAGTGTGTGTGACTAGTGGATTAAATTGTAACCACAACTTACTCCATCAGTGTAGGAAAATGAAAGACTTACAAATATAATGTTGAAGCAAATTCGAATATGCAACAATATCTCACGTCTTGATTCATGTATATTCAACCAAACATAGCATGTTGTAGTTTAAATTTACAATCAAACAAACATTTACAAACCAGCAAATCCAAAACCATACAATACAAGAAAACAAAACAAAAGAACATAACAGATTCATAATTCATGTTTTTCCTTCAATCCTAGCATAAGTCAAACCAGCACAAGCATCAACGAAATCCTCATCAATAAAATCAGTAGAAAAAACCTGAATCCTATCTGCATAACCTTTCTCAAAACACTGAGCAATAAACAATCTAGCATATCATCCTGATGAATTAACAGTAAAAATAGTTCGAATTAGTGGTTAGCATATGGTTAATTGAATGTTTGATTTCTGTTAGTGTTAGCATATCATCCTGATCAATAATCAAGTATTTCACCATTTCATATTAGCTTCTATCCAAGTATTTCACCATTTCTATAACAGTTCAATAATCAAAATTTAACAGGTTCCATTTAACATTCAATTCGTAACCAATTTACACTTCATAGTCATAAACTAACATACTAACTTCCTAATAGTTTTTTGATGTCAATAACCAAACAAGCCAACTGTGCAGGAATGTCAATAACCAAACAATCTAGCATATCATCCTGATGAATTAACAGTAAAAATAGTGCAGGAATTTCAAATTTACGAGAACTTACATAAGTAGATGCAGCACGACTGTCAACCCATTCACCATTTTTCCTCTTGTGTGTTTTTAAAAATAACTCATCGGGACGCAGATCCCTTTGAAGTTCACGTGACTACAAAAATCAAATAATCCAATAATCAATACAGAATACGAGTAAAACTGTCAAGATATAAAGAATCTTCATAATAATAATAATTTGTTAGGATTTTATTACTTACAAGTTGAAGTGCAACATCAATATGAGCCTTACGGCCTGTGGTGTGGACTGCTCCGCCTCTTGCGGAAGCTCGATTGGTCTTGTTTTGAGAAGACACAGCCAAAAACTCGGTCTTTTTCCAATAAGTTTGAAGTTCAACCCAAGCATCATCACCAATCCATGAAGGTCGAGTCCCTTTTCTCCTCGCCTTCCCCAACATGTCGTTTAATCGTTTTCTTCCTTTTTTTTCAAATGCGCTATAGACAAATGCATGATCGAAAGGATCCCACGAAACCTTCTCCTAAAAATAATTAAAATCACATAATTAATATTAATAACCAATTAGTTACTTTTTTAAATATAATTTGATCAACTTAAGTGACAAAAGTCAATAAATACTTACTCCAAACAACTTAAACCAATCAGCTTTCGTATCAGGATCGAGTGCAGACCAATGATGTATAGGTTTATAAAATTGTTTGCGTATCGCATAATTAATGGCACCAGCAACTTCTTTGGCAGGAACTAGCCTACAAAATACAATAATAAAACTACTAAGTAAACTGAAAGAAGCTTATTAGAGAATGATGTTCCCAAGTGGAACTTTAGTACTGTAAGCATATTTAGATTAGGAGCTTTTACACCCAAAATCAATCTACATGTTCTGTTCCTCTGTATAGAATCATGCAATGGAGTTCCTAATGACCAATTATGATTATGACACATGTTACATTCTTGTGTTAATTATTCCAGTCCAAGACAGAACAATATTATTAATCACATTTAACTGTAGGGAAGCACTTAAAAAGCTGTAGTGTACGAATCCATAAAAGGTGAGATTCACAACAAGGTGGAAAATGCAGAGGATACACAATTTTACAGAAGCTTCTTTAGGCATGCAGAAAAGCCAAAATCAAAATGTGCAACATATAGTAAAGATTCCTGCACAAAATTAAATTATGAGAATATATATGACTTACCCAGTACCAGATGGTTTTATAATAACTTTCCCATTCTCATCTATTGTTGGCACAAGAGGGGTAATAGTTTCTTGACCCACCGCCTCATCCTCATCAGCATCCACATCTTCCTCCTCTGCCAAATTTGAAGGGCTAGCCATTGTTTGAAGGTTTATACTTTGAGGGCCAGCCATTGTTTGATGGCTTAAAGTTGGAGTAGGCATAAAACTGAAATTCTCAGAGGTAGTGGCATGAACAGGTACTACAGTTGGAGCTGGTGTTGGCATCGACGATGCAGCCTGCACGGACGATGCTGCCTGAGCTGGTGTTGGCATCGACGATGCAGCCTGCACGGACGATGCTGCCTGAGCTGGTGTTGGCATCAACGATGCAGCCTGCACACACGATTTTTTAGAAGCTGATGTTGGCATTGATGATGCAACCTGCACGGACGATGCTTCCTGAGCTGGTGTTGGCATCGACGATGCAGCCTGCACAGATGATTTTTTCGAAGCTGATGTCGGCATCGACGATGCAACCTGCACGGACGGTGCTGCCTGAGCTGGTGTTGGTGCCGATGATGCATCCTGCATAGACAATGTTGTTTGAGCAGGTTTCCTAACGATATGCTTCTTGTTAATTATGCGATTTCGTTCTTCTTGAAGTTTTCCTGGTGCTAATACCTTAGCTTTTCCACCTCTTTTAGTCATCTGTTGTCATAAAAATAAAAGCAGATAACAATCAACAATATTGAAATCCATTCTTGTATTAACCTTTGCATTAGAACAGTAAAAAAGTTTAATTGCAAACACACAGTTCAAATGCAAATGGCCGAAAATGGAGATATTAAGTTTCCTCCCTCTATTGCAAATTTACCTTCCTGAGTTTTTTTTCTCCTGCAACTGGGGGACAGTGTTAGGTTAGCAAATGAACTAAGGTGGAAGCTTTAGAATAAAAGCCTTTTATATATTATTTATTATCTTACAAACATTATACATGTAAAACAACAACTTCTGTTACTGAAACACAAGAAAACAACTATAAAAAGGTACAATGATGCATGAATATCAATTCATGCCTTTTTGAGAGTAACCAAATCCATTGAAGCACCATAGGTTTTATTTATAGCCTCAGCACACCAACCTTGCGCATCATCAACCATCGGCATCCTCACTTGCATAAAAGGAACTGCAGGCGCCCGAGATCCAGGCATCACAACACCGGCTAAAACTGTCAGCACGTTTGCAGTATCTACATCCATGCACACACTGATATCAGGAACTCCTTTTGGTGCTGCAGGTATTCCGATTATCTTTAAATATCCCAACAAATGATTTTCTTCTGCTGCCTGATTTCCTTCACCTCCTCAAACTCCGCCCTGTCAACAACCTTGTATACCTTCAAACCATCTCCCAAGTCTACATCGACCTGAACACTGATTTGAGACGAAAGCTGGTGAATTGCATCCTGGGCTGCAACTCGAAGCAATGCCATTGACTCGATTTGTTTGACCGCATGACTCTTGAAAATATTTTCAGAATCCGGTAACAGATGCCGCATCATATTCTGAAGCAAGTCTTCTCCGCCAACAGTACTTCCTGCCAAGGCTTTTATCTGGGATACTCCTCCGTCGGTAGCAGTCACAGCAACGTCGCAAAAACCAGCACCCATATTAAAAATGAGAGCAATTTTCTCACTTCCACTGCCCATAGATTCCTGAGAAGCTTTCAGTTGCTGCTGTCCATATAACATTGCCACTGCTGTTGGTTCAGGCATTAACCTGAGAATATGAAGACCAGCCATCGCACAAGCACGCTCTAGGCGGGTCAGCTGGAAACGACTGAACGAAACTGGAACGGTAAGCACTACATTTCTTATCGGTCGTTTCAGACGTGCTTCTGTCATTAGTCTTAACTCCACCAGAAATATCGCAAGAACTTCTTCTGGACTGGTGAATCTCCAGACATTGTTCACTAACAGTGTTCAATAATAGTGTTTATGTTGTCATAAAAGGATTTCAATAAAAGGAAAAGGTTGCAAAGTGGGAAACAGAAATGCAACCGAAAAAGGACAAAATAGAAAGTACTCAGAAGTCATCAGAAAATCCATTAATCAAGGAAATCTACAGTGTTCAAATATTCCATTATAGAAACCCTGTAATCAAATACAAAGGAATGCTGCTAACAAAGGATGGGTAAACAAAGAAAAAGTTCTCTACAGGGAAAAGATAAATGCACAACGACTTAATTTATCTTCATCAATGCCCTCTATCTGCTTCACTAGTAGAGCAATCAAAAATCTCTTCAAACACATCTAATTGTGACATGTCACGCAAACAAGATATTGCTTCAATTTCTACATTGGGTAGCGCCGGTAACATCCCATCAGATTGATAAGGTACTTCATCCTCTATGTTGTCAATCTCTACGCGACCCCTTGGTTTTGTGGTGATTGCCGCACACCATCCACGCATATCTCTACACATTTCTGGATATGGGACATAATACACTTGTCTTGCATTTTGCGCAAGGATGAAAGGATCATAAGGACGATAACGTTTATCCATCTTAATATCCACAGTTTTATATTGTGGGTGAACCTTTGTGCCCGTATTCCTTGTTGGATCAAACCATTCACAATAAAAAACTGGAATCTTATGCTTCAGACCAAAGTAATCTAGCTCAAAGATATGTTTGATTATTCCATAAAAATCAGTATTTCCTCCTTCTGCAAGACCTTTCACGTGCACACCACAATTGCTAGTTTTTCTACCTTTGCTCCATTCTTCAGTATGAAACTTGTACCCATTGATAAAATACATGTTCCATGATATGGCCATTGATGCAGGACTGCGAGACAAGGCAATTATATCTTGGTTAGTAACTCCATTTGTCTCCTCATTTACATATTTCTTCAGCCATATGGGAAACTCTATATGTATGCGCCCAGATGAATCTTCTATATCTAGAGAGTGGTTCTCTAAGAATATGCTGAAATAAATCACACGATTCATAAGTAAATATCTATTATGATATGCATCAATAATTTGATTGAATATATTATGATGCACACTTACTCAAGATATGGTTTAACCTCATCACAATTTATCAAGACATGCACATGTGAAGACTTCCATTCCTTATCAGATAGAAAATATTTTCGTGACTTCCCACTTGGTCGACCGCCACTTTGTAGAATGGACATTGTAGGTAGAATGTCATCATTGTCTAAATGAGGTTTGTTACTAAGATTTATGGTTGGCAACAAACGGAAAGAGTTGAAATAATGAGAGCAAAAGTAATTTGTCTCGCGATGTATATAATCACTGCATATGGAACCTTCAACTCTAGCCTTATTTGTCACTGCCCTCTTTGAGACTCCCATAAATCTGCACATTCAATCATTCCACGTTTATTAATTTATGATAAACATGCAATAACTTAATAAAATCAACCACAACAATTACCTTTCGAATGGATACATCCATCGGTACTGTACTGGACCACCTAGAATTGCTTCTTTGGCAAGATGGATTGGAAGATGCTCCATTGAGTCAAAGAAACCTGGTGGAAAAATCCTTTCCAACTTGCATATGATAATTGGAATATTCTCATCCAACTTAATTAAGTCGTCCATCCTCAATGTATTGCAACAAAGATCTTTAAAGAATCGACTTAGCTCAGTTAATGGTTTCCAAACCAAATCTGGCAATGAATGGAATGCAATTGGGAGTAAACATTCCATGAAAACATGACAATCATGGCTCTTCATCCCATGCACCGTACCCTTTTCTACATTCGCACACCTACTGAGGTTTGAAGCATAGCCATCTGGCATTCTCAATTCCTTAAGCCATTTACAAACCAACTTGGCTTCAGATTTGGTTAGAGTGTAACTAGCCTTTGGTTTACCATTCTTTCCGTTTTCTAAGGGTTGGAGCTCTAAGTCCCCGCGAAAGCATAATTTAGCCAAGTCTTCTCTTGCCTTTTCATTATCCTTTGTTTTATCCTTAACATTCATGACAGTATTAAATATATTATCGAAGACGTTTTTTTCTATGTGCATCACATCGAGGTTATGCCTTAACAAATTATCCTTCCAATATGGGAGATCCCAAAAAATACTTCGCTTTTTCCAATTGTGATCCACTCCATACCCTTCGAATTCTTTCCATTTCGCCTCCCATCCAATTTCAGTAACTTTTGGAAAATTACTTATTACCGCCCATATATCTTTCCCTGTGGAAATGGGAGGTGGCTCATTGGTCACAGCCCTATTTTTTAGGAAACTTCTTTTACTCCTTCTGAAGGAGTGATTAGATGGCAAGAAACGACGATGACAGTCAAACCAGGAATTCTTATGGCCACTTTTCAAGGTGAAAGCATCAGTGTGTTCCATACAATGAGGGCATGCCAATTTACCTTGTGTTCCCCATCCAGATAACATACCATAGGCTGGAAAATCATTAATTGTCCACATCAAGCAGGCTTTCATGATGAAGTTTTGTTTTGTAGATATATCATAGGTCAATATTCCATTGGACCACAATCGATGTAGATCATCAATCAATGGTTGCAAGTAGACATCTATCTTTAATTTAGGGTTTTTAGGTCCGGGTATGAGGCATGCCAAAAACAAGTATGGTTTGGTCATGCACATTTCAGGGGGGAGATTATACGGAGTAACTATTATTGGCCAACATGAGTATGGAGAAGCAGACGCTTGAATGTAAGGAGTAAAACCATCTGAACACAGACCCAACCTTACATTTCTGGGTTCCCTAGAAAAGTCAGGATATACACTATCAAAATGTTTCCATGCTTTTCCATCTGACGGGTGGCGAAGGATGTTGGAACTATTTTTGTTCATGTGATGCCATCTCATTTCACTTGCCGACTCAGTTGATGCATACAATCTTTGTAATCTGGGAATGATTGGGAAGTAGAACATTCTCTTCACTGGGATATCTTTGTACTTTCCCATGCCAGTCTTGCGAGGAATGAACCTAGGAGCATTACAAAATTTGCACTCTGATAGATTGCTATCATCCTTGTAATATAACATACAACCATTCTTACAACAATCAATCTTCTCAACCTTTAGCCCTAACTTAGATACCAACTGTGTTGCTTGGTAATAGTTATCGGGCAAGCATTTTTGAACTGGACATACACTTTTAAGCATTTGTGCAACAAAATCTAAACCTTTTTGTGGTACATGCCAATTAGACCTAATTTCAAGAAGTTGAGTAGATATTGATAATATTGATTGGGTAGCTCCCTCATAAATGGGCTTGTTGAAAGATATCAACTTGTCATAAAATCGTTTGGCATCTTCGTTGGGAAACTCATCCTCCGTATATTCCTCAACTTCTATGTTATCATTCACGTGAGAGAATACTCCATAAGGCCTAAAAGCATCATACACCATCTGATTCATTGCCTCAATTTGGTCATCATGATGCACATGCTCACTACTATTTGAATCATTCCTTGTATTAACATTGAGCTCTACTTCTCCATGTTGAGTCCAAATCCAATAGTCTGGTTGAAATCCATCTCGATACAAGTGAAGTCTAACATTAGTTGGTGTTCTTATCTTGAGACACTTGCAATTTATACACGGACACCTTATCCCTCCCTCAGATTTACAAATAGGTTGTTTCAAAGCCCTCTTTACGAAGTCTTTAACCCCGCGAACATACTCTTCTTTCAATCCGTGTCTATTGGAATATACTCTATCGTACATCCAAGTACGATCCATTTTCTATAAGGCAAACAATTAACTCGTCAACCACTGAAAATTAAAACATATATTAGACAAAAATGAATGGCTGATAAGTTCCTAATGGGTATTAGGAGAAAATCAGATAACTTCCTAATGGGTATTAGGAGAGAATAGAATACATGCATTCCAAGGGATTAGATATTACAATAATTTGTCAAGATAAAAGGTTACATATATATATCTATGTGATGGCATGTATTTGAGGTTTATGTATTTATGTGTAAATATGAATGTAAAATGTTTTCGGTACAGTTCTCCTTGTTTGTTGAGGAAAGTAGAAATGCAACTAAATGAAACATCAAGAAAGGTTCTTAACCAAGAGCAGTAACAAATTCAGAAAGTTGTGTTTTCTAACATTAAATTAGAATATTCATATGACCTGTAAGCTATTTTTTATAAGAACCACCTCATATAAGCAAATTTCTCTACCTCATTCATATAAAATTAGATTATGATCAGAAATGATTAAGTAGAAAAAAAACATTTTTTAGGCAAATAGATTAATGATGTTCCCCATCTTCTACTTCATAATAACTAATATGAGAAGTAGCCACCTGTCCCTATGCCGGGAACAGATTACGATCCATTCGAGCCAGGCTGTTTCATAGAGCTCGACCAGTAAAGATGTCATGCAAGAGTAAAATAGATGCATAAAATTCCACCATGTATATCATTAGAAGGTAACTTCCTAATAATCGAAACATGTGTTTGGCTCCTACACCAATACACTTTCCCTTTCCTATACCAAAACATCATCTATGTCCATGTCAACAATATCAGAAAAACAACATTTGCCTAATTATTATGTACAGTGAGCCTAACTACTTTTAATTAAAAAAATTTAAAAAGATGGAGTCTAATTTAAAAGATGTCACCACAGTTCTTTAAAAGATGGAGTCTATTTTTTCATTTGGAATTTTATTCTTGTTTTAGTTGAAAAACTCAATCCTATTAATATTAATTGGCTTGTTTTGGTTTCTTTTTGGGTATTTCAGCTCAGGAACATCTGGTGGTGAGAGAAAGATGATGCCAGCAATTGAAGAAGATTTTGGAAGAAGATATTTGATATTTAGACTATTAATGCCAATAATGAATCAATTTGTTCCTGACCTAGATAAAGGAAAAGGAATGTACCTAATGTTTACAAGAAATGAATCTAAAACACCAGGAGGCATTAAAACTAGTGCAGCCCTCACAAGATTTTACAAAAGTTCTCATTTTTTAAACAGATCTTACAATCCATTCACAAGTCCAAATGAAACTGTTCTCTGTCTTGACTCATACCAAAGTATGTATTCACAACTTCTATGTGGTCTTTGTCAAAACAACGAGGTCCTTCGTGTCGGTGCTGTTTTCGCTACAAGTCTCATTCACGCTGTTCGGTTCCTCGAGAAAAATTGGTCACTTCTCTGCGATGATATAAGAACAGGAACAATTAATCCTCTCATCACTGACATTTCAGTGAGAGAGGCTGTTATGAAAATTCTTAAATCTGACAAAAATCTTGCTGATTTTATTCAGAGTGAGTGTAGCAAGGGTTCTTGGCAAGGTATTATTACTAGGTTGTGGCCTAATACTAAGTATGTTGATGTTACTGTGACAGGATCAATGTCACAGTATATTCCTACTTTGGATTACTATTGTAATGGTCTTCCACTTGTATCTAACATTTATGCTGCTAGTGAAGGTTTCTTCGGTGTTAACCTTAATCCTCTTTGTAAACCATGTCATGTGTCTTATACCCTTATCCCTACCATGTGCTACTATGAGTTCTTACCTGTTAATAGAAGTAATGATCCTGTGAATGAGAAAGAACAACAAGAGTTGGTGGATCTTGTTGATGTCAAGCTTGATCAAGAATATGAGCTTGTTGTTACCACTTATTGTAACAATGGAGGCCAAACTCAAAAAGTGGTTCTCACCGACTAATTGTAAGATGTACTTATTTGGAAGATTAACTGGACTGGCCATAAGCCACAAAGTTATGAGAGAGTGAGGTTATAGTCATTTTTCAATTCTGTTTTCCTAACTAATTAACTCTCACAATTTTCACTTAACCGAAATTTAACAAACATTAACAGTCATAACAGAATTCAAAACAACCTACTAACTGATAGCAGACTTAACTCAAGTAAGAAATCTAACAGAAACTTAACTCCATCCTAACAGAAATTCAGTAATCACCAAACAGTTCGCTAATAGCAGTCCACAATAAAAGCATATCATGGTTTCATTTAAGTCATAACAACTCAACATTAACATTAACAGAAGCAAACTATTAGACTTTCAACAATAGTTCACAGCTGACATTACTAATAAGTAATAACACATTCAACTAATTAATTTCCTAACACTTAATTAGCTAAGAAGTTCATAACAGAAACTGTGCAGCAATTTTGTTTCTGTTAGAGGTTATTAGTTAGTTAGGATCTGTTATGAGAAGTTATAAAATCTGTTAGAGGTGGATTTGGTGAGTGAAATGTTTAACTCAAATTCTGTTTTGAAATTAAATTCCATTGTAAATTCAGTTAGTTTAGAAATTCAAAAGTTAGTTGAATCGAAATTGAGATTTAAGGGGAATGTAACTGAAATGAAAATTGTAAAATTTTCCCTCCTTGTTTTATGTGAATGTTAATGTAAATATCTCATCAAGCATGTTTATACTCTAAATTCTAAGCCGTAATGATCTAATGACTGAAAAATGGCATATCAAATAAAATGTCTAAAAGGCACTGAGCACAGGCCATAGGGCACTAAAAATGACATGACTCAACAAAATGAAAGCTAAAACCAATGCAGAGAATCAACTCCAACAAGGGATGCGTACTGTTCCTGACAAACTCAAAGATCGCAATTCTTAAACAAAATATATGACCAAAACCAAAGCATAATACATAATTTAAATAAACAATCACTTGGAATATATATGATAACAGCTTTAAATTGTTTGTAATCATACCTCTGTCCTATAGCGTGTATCAGCTGGTGGAATCTTTAGTCTTGCCTTCCAATCTTGTGAACTAACATACAAAATCAATTGAGAATAAAATTAAAAGACATTCTTTTCTTAGGGAAAAACAATCACATTAGCTTTATCTGGCAGTAGAATAATTGAATTTTACAAGCTATTTTCAAACCTTTCATAAACACATGATAGAGCAAACATCAACCAATATCATATTAGATTTGCAATAGCAAGGCATTAGAAATCATTGTAAACATCATCAAATCAACTTTACATTAGAGCACTATACAGAAATTAATGCAATTCTGGTTATGTTGGACAGAGATAAAACACTCAGAACCTAGAACTTCATAAAACACTATCAAACATTCAGGTTCCCTGCTCAAATTTGAGTTTCAGCGATCATTTACAGACCATGATAATAACTTTCAAAATCATATAAAGCTCTTGATTAAATGAAAAAAAAATCTAATTTGATTCTTCACTAGATAGAAAAAGAAAATAAAACCAATTTACTACATAAGACAGGAAAATTAAGCAAACCACAGTGGAAGGAGACAGATTGCTATCAACAGTTAAGAAAAGAGTTGGCGAGCTAAAATAATCAAGCTATCAAAGTTACACAAACCATATCAACGAACAAACATTAACAGCAAATACCCTTTATAAGAGGAGAGGATTCCCTCCTACAGCAAGATATCACCGAATAGACAGCCTGGGCAAACAACCACGCACACAAATGTATAAACATCGAAAAGGATTCACGGATTAGGGATTCACCGAATATGCATTACCTTTGATGATTCAGAAACCCTTTAACGAGGGATTTTGAATTAGGGATTCTTCAATGGATTCACGGATTAGGGATTCACGAATCGGTTCACGAAATTGGGAAAAAACGGATTCGAATTAGGGTTTTCGTGTTGTGAAATGAAATGGAGGGAGAGTGAAAAATGACGAGGGAAAAGGAAAGAGGGAAATAAGCTGTCGCGCAATTTTTGGTCAGAAATAGAAAATTCCTTAGCGTCCGCCAAGCGGACTCTACTTAATAAATAAAATACTTAAACCTTAAATATATATACATATTATAGATAAATAAATGGAAAAATTATATGTTATAATAATAGCGTCGGCTAAGCGGACTCTAAGTAAATAAATACTAATTAAAAAATAATGCTACTAGATAGAGTCGGTCACACCGACTCTAAATAAATTAATCAAACATTCTTCAAAGGTAACATAACAAGTAGTGTCGGTTTTGCCGACACTGATAAAAAAAATAACTTGTCTTAAATGATGTACGTAGATAGAGTCCGTTAGTGTAGGCTTAGCCGACACTAATAGTGTCCGTGTCGGTGGCCGACTCTAAACTAGGAGGCTAAAATGACTTATTCTAGTAGTGATAATAGAGATCATCCTCACTATGAGTCTGCCATCAAAGATCGCTCTCTAGGGATAAACGTACCCTCAAGGAACTTAAAAATCTCCAAGAACAATAGTTTCTCTAAAATAAAGAAAACTCTCCACCTAAATTCCTAAATCATACCACCAATAGTCTTAAGACGTATTTCCCCAACTTTAACATATTTCTAAAGAGAAACCTGAAACAATATGGAGAAGAGCTTTTTAAGGGGTATATAACTAATGAACATATCACTCTAGAAAGAGGTGAGGAGACTGGAGTTTACCTTTCTAGAAATTTATTCCACAAACCACTTAGATCGAGCATCAGATAGAGACTTTTACTGAGGGGCATCTCATCACCAAAAGGATGTCAATCTCAAAACAAACGGTCAATCTTATTTAAATTTTTATATATTAATAATTCCATATTTCACAAATGATAGATCATCAATTTTAAATGAAAAACAAAAACAAAATCTAGATTAAATTTGTGAATTTAAAATAAAAAGACTAATTTTATGAATATGCTAAAATAGAATGAACAAAACTAATTTTTTATGGGAGACTATCATTTGAAAAGTGATAGAATCTGTAAAGAAAAAATATATTATTTAAAGTTATATATCTTTTTTTCATGAATCTATCTAACTCACTCCTTTATTTATAAAAAAAACTAACTTAGTATATGCTTTGGTTCAACCTCATGCTCGTATGGAAGTTGGTTCAAGCTTATACTTGAGATTTTGTCATTTTTTTATTTGAATGGGAGCGGAATCCACTCAAGTGACTTAGTATTTAGGGGTATATTGAATGGCCAACTATCTTTCTTTTGTGTTGATAGGTGTTCGAGTTCTCCTTTCTCCAGCTTACTCTCTCTAGAGGTCTCTTGTACTTGTGGTTGGTGACTAGATTCGATCGACGAATGGTTGATTTTTTTTTTCCTGTTTGTTATTGTAGATAGATGATTGGTTTTTGGTTTGTAGTTTTTTCTTCTTGTTTTGTGGTTGAGTGACTGGTCTTTTGCAGTTTTCTTGACTTTGGGTATCTCTACTCTAGCTGATTTTATTGTTTTAGTGCATTGTTTGTGCTCTTGACTTCTTTTATGTAATTTTTTTTTAAAATTTAATATATAGTTTCTTCTTTACTATTAAAAAAATTTCAAATAATTTTGTCTAAAAAATAAAGAATGATATATTTTCACTCTACCACACTTTATTTAACTAATTAAACTATTGTATAAGTTCAAACTTAAAAGATTTTATTATTTTAAAAGGTAAATCTATATTAATTTATATGGATTTCACATAATAAAATTAATATAATTTTATATCTAATAATAGACTATTTCTTAAAAGATTGGTAAAAACTCAGCCACCTTTTAAATTATTTGGGTATTGGTACCCATGTTTTTTCTAATTTAGTATGAATGGTTTGTTTTTCCAATTTGATAGAGACATTCACTTTCATTATGCTAAAAATGACTAATAAATATTAGAGAACATGTCCTTAGTACATACTCTCTTGCCTAAATCACTTTGGTTAATTTCATAATTTTGGTTGAATTACTAGTAGTTAATTTCAAGTTATTCAAGTAATTTAAAGTGTTAAGAAATAATAAAATGTGTCATGAGAATGATTAAATGTAGATGCATATTTTATATAAAAAATAACATTAGAGACATGCTAAATTAGATACATACATGGATACACTTTTTATTGGTCCAATACACTTGATTACCAAAAGGCAAGAAATATATAATAAATAGCAAAAATAGAATTTTCACGAAAAAAGATAATATGTCCTTAGCAAATGAAGAAAAGGAAAGTGAAAAAGCAAAACAAGAGATATGATTGTGTGGCTGTTAATAACAAAGGACAGCAACTTGTTGAGAAAGCAACCAATGAATGATCGACAACACAACATTATCAAAAATATCATCTCTGGTTTTTTCCCAAACCAGAAACCAAAAACCACTTGTCCCCAAACCCCAATTTTCTCCTATAATAATATACCAAGTAATAGATTGATAGTAGAACCAACATTTCACACTCAAACTCACACACTTCATATCTGTGGTCTCTCCTCACTTGTCCAGAAGAAGAAAGAGCCATAAATTAAGATATTCTCTCAGATGGTTTTGCTATATTAGATAGATATATAGCTACAACAAGTAATTTTGGGTATAATAATAGAATTAAAGAAAAAACAAATTTCCTAAAACAAACATTTTGTTAACATGGGAAGAGGTAGGGTTCAGTTGAAGAGGATAGAAAACAAGATCAATCGTCAGGTTACTTTCTCTAAAAGGAGAGCTGGACTTCTCAAGAAAGCTCATGAGATCTCTGTTCTTTGTGATGCTGAAGTTGCTTTGATTGTTTTCTCCCACAAAGGAAAACTCTTTGAATATGCCACTGATTCTTGGTAATACATCTTTCCATTGCACTCATTTAATTTAAATCTACAAAATATATTTATTTCTTCTATGTAAACTGGATTACTTGATCTACATAAATATATTAATAATTTATTTTTTATATGATTTTTTAAGCTTCACTAGGGTTTCAACTTTTTGGGTGTAAAGAGAAAACATGCTTTCTTCTCATTTTTTTCCAGTTTTTTTTAGATCAAACAGTGTAAACCTAAAACTATATGTTTTTTTTTAAATAAGTAAAAAAAATGCAGAAAGAAAAGGGTGTAGCTCAGTTTTATTTTATGGACACAAAATGTTCTTGTAAAAAAATTCTTATAATTATTTTTAGATCAAACAGTGTAAACCTAAACTGAAGCAGTTGATCTCTACATAAGGATATTACTAATTTATTTTTTCCATTGAGTCAATGTTTGTTTAAGCCTATGTTTATTTTTATTTTATTTTATTTTATTTTTCAAATTAAAAAAAAAAAAATTACTTTGACAAGGGTTTCTATTTTTTGGGTCCAAATCTGTAAGGTGAAAATATGCTTTCTCTATTTGTTTTTTGTTTAGATCAAACAGTGCAAACCTAAAACTATCAGATTTATTTTCAAAATAAGAAAAATAATTAATACCCATTTATATAGACAATAAATGTTGTTGTAAAAATGGTCATATATTTATTTCTGGTGTAAAATGACTCAGTTCATCTATCACAAATTTATTTCTTGTAAAAATGCATATTACAAGTTTAATTCTTTATTAAGTCAAAGGATTTTTTTTGCCAATATTTTGGACTTGTTTTTTTTCTCTCCTTTATTTCACTAGAGAATGTTTTCTTTTTATGGATGCAAAGCTAAAGAAGAAAACATGCTTTCTTTATATTTTCTCTTCCAAATCTAAGTTTGTGTTTGATCAAACAGTGCAAACCTAAAACTATATAGTTTTATTTTCCAAAAAAAAAAACTATAAATAGAAGAGAGAAATAATGTAGCTCAAATTTATGGACAATAAATAAATGCTCTTATTTCTTCATACTTCTCTATAAAAAAAAAAAAGCTTTTTCTTATATAATTTTTTTAAGAATACTTCATATAAATTTTTTATAATCAGAAACATGAAACCCTAGTTTAAATTTCTTCAAATATATATATTATTTAATTATTTTTTTGTAAAGATATAGTACCTTTGAAGAGGTGTTTAATCTTCTGGAATCAAAGTCAGTAAGAGTGACAGTATTTGGTTATTACTTGTCACAAGATGATTTTAGATCTCAAGTCCTATCAATGCAGAACATATAGAAACATCATTTTTGTAATTGTTGTACGATTTAAAATTTGTTTTTTTTATTGTTCTGAAAAGTTTGATAGATTTGTTTCCTTTCTGTAACTAGTATAGGGTGCTATAACGTGTAATCAACACGTATTTAAACGACACAGGTGTCATGTTCATTGAGAAACTTAAGTCATTTCAAAGCATGGAATGGAAACAAACAAGAATGTTGCATGCTTTTCTGTTAATTACAAACAGAACTTATATTCTTGCTTCGTGTCAATGTGTTGAATGAATTTACTTCTAGTTTTTGTTTCAGTTTCATGATTAGACAGTTCAGAAAATTTGTACTAGTTATATTTTTGTACCAAATTTGTATGAGAATCAATAAATTTACATTAGGTTTTTTTTCATTATCAATGTTGTTGTTTTCTTTTAATAAAAAGAAAACTAAATTCTATTAGTACATTTGATATTTGTTTTTTTTAATGATGATTAAACAGCATGGAGAAGATTCTGGAGCGCTATGAAAGGTATTCATATGCAGAGAGACAACTAGTTGCAAATGATTCTGAGTCACAGGTTTGTTATTTGATTTGATCCATAATATTTCATTGCAGATATTGTTATAATATTAGTCATCAAAAAACCAAAGTAATAATTATAGTTTTAAATTGCGATGATCATTTAAAGGTTTTTACAACTTGTTGGATCATAAGATTCTACAACTCGTTAGCAAATTCAAAATAAAAACGAATTTATTTGATTGGACTTGCAATAAACTTGGTAAACTCACTTTTCTTAAAAGATTTTTTTTGGTATATTCTTTTCCAATTTTAGTAAACACTACTTCATCCTTTTTAAATGAGTATTGTTTATTGCAAAATGAATGTCAACACATTTAAAATCAATAATGTTTTTTCAAAATTTTTTTTTAAAATTACTTCTGCTTTTACTACTTTAAACATATAAGGTTAGGTTAAAATAAAGTAATGTTTTATATGACAATATTATATTTTTTTAATATGTATGCAAAAATTATAATCAATATTCATATTGAAACATAGGGATTACATTCTTTCCTATTTGGTTAGGGTTAAATATTGTTTTGACCTATATAAAATTGAGAATCTTTCAAATTTAGTCTATTTTTTTAATCATTTTTAAACCAGATTTTTTTATATTAACATATGTTTTTCTTTGTCCTTACATAGATACTAAAAGCTTTAAGCCGAAAAAAATTCCAAATCCAGTCAAACTCATTCCCTCGCCCAAAATCTGGGTGACTCTGAATGTTGAAAAAATTCGATTTTTAATTACGGAGACGGGGCAGTGGCGAATATAAAAAAAACTCGATTGTGATTGAAAGTACGATTCAAGTCTTCATGAATCTAAACATAGCATGTAATAATAATCTACCTAATTAATTTTGCAGGGAAATTGGACCATTGAGTATACAAGACTGAAGGCAAAGATTGATCTTTTGCAAAGAAACTATAGGTATATAATTTTATTGACCTCTTAACATTCTTTGGTCACACTTAATTCTTAGATGACACTGAAAACTATTACATTATAGGCATTACATGGGAGAAGATTTGGGTACAATGAGCCTCAAAGAGCTTCAGAGTTTGGAACAGCAGTTAGATACTGCTCTCAAACTCATTCGTACACGCAGAGTATAATCTCTTTTCTTCACTTAACTATACTGTGTTCTTTCTTCCTCATCATCATTATTGAACTAGTGTAAATTTTCATTATACTTGATATTTAAATTAAACAGAACCAACTCATGTACGAGTCCATTTCAGAGCTTCAGAAAAAGGTACATGTTATTATCTTTGTGTAGGTTTATAACAAACAGTCTTGATTATACGTCTCACATGTGTTGTTATCCTTTGGCAGGAGAAAGTGATTCAGGAGCAGAATAACATGCTTGCGAAAAAGGTGACACATATTTCATGGAAGCTAGGGCAATGCATTCTTCATTTAGTTTCATGCAAAATTTACATATTGTTTATGATATAAAAAAATGATCAAGACATTCTTTTTCCTGAAAAATAATCATAGATCAAGGAGAAAGAAAAGATTGCAGCTGAGCAGCAGGTACAATGGGAGCACCCAAACCACCATGGAGTCAATCCAAATTACTTACTACACCAGCAACTTCCAAGCTTGAACATGGGGTGAACACTTATTTCTTTGTCCATACACGAAGTAGTAATAACCATTAAAAAATTCACACAAACAACCTTGACTATTAGGGTTCAAACCCTGATGAAGACGTCCTACTTAGCAATATCGACTTTTGACAGTCGAGCTAGTAATTGGTAACTGATAATAAAGTTAAATATATTTTTTTCATTTTTTTGCAGTGGTAATTACCGTGAGGAAGCACCAGAAATGGGGAGGAATGAGCTTGACTTGACCCTTGAACCACTGTATACCTGCCACCTTGGATGCTTTTGAAAGACCTTATTTTGGAGGTGGTTGGTGTTATGATATGATATATATGCTAAGTAAGGCATATTAAATATATGTGCTTATATATATGTTTGGTAGTTTTCCCTATTTTGAAGACACTAAAAGTGTGTTGTAAGCTTAATTATAACTTGATATTATAATCTAGTTAAGTTTTTCTATGTATTAATTAAATTAAATTGCTGAAAGGCAAAGTTCTGTAATGTAATGACATTCAAGCTGATTAAGCATTGACTTTTACTATCACTAGAAGGAACTCAAAATAAACTTTGATTTAAGCCGTTGTGTTTCATGTCTGTGACGAATTGGTCGCATTGTCGAATTGAGAAATGATAATGACACCAAATGATACATTTTACACCGTATTTTAAACCATAGACATATACACATTCTATACATACGGTGTAATAAGAGGGTGTCATTATAGCATAGCTCTTAAAAATTATTAGATTAAGCGTTGGCATTTTTTTTTGGAAACTATTAAAGGATTTTTTTATAGTAAATATATATATATATATATATATATATATATATATATATATATATATATATATATATATATATATATATATTTGTAAGAATCTTAAACAAGGGTGGCCTTGACTGCCTAAGAATGATGTCGAACAAGGGGGTCGCCCTTTGGACTCATGACGTGTACAATATTGTTGTCTCCCGTTAGTCAAATGAGAGGAAGTCCACTACGATTCCGTAATGAATATGTGGTCAACAATCTCCCCTAGTCAAGAGGGATTGGTTTCTTAAATCATAGGTCCAAAAAGTCCTATAAATACTTCTCCCTTAAGGGGAGAGAAGATAGATCATAATTCATAGGTGTATACCTAAGCGCCAAATATATAGATAGAGTCTTTCACCTCACCTGAACAGGTCCTCTGAACCACCATAAACACCACTGTACAGGGCTTCTCACCACATGGGCAAGTCCTAACCTCCATAATTTGTTGTACATTACTAAGGCCTCTGAGTGCCCCTGCCCTTGTAGGGGTAAAATGCAAACATGTTCTTCTTTTACTAGTATAGTGGGGCCCGGTAAAACTAATCTGGACCATAATTTCTTCATCATAATCACCTTACTCATTATTATTCTCCACTCTTAAATTAAGTGTAAGCTATTATCTGGAACTTTCAGGGACTCCGCTCTGCGATGGTATATGGGTCTACCACGTGCCTCCATCGCCAACTATCAGGATCTGGTAAAGAAACTTGTACACCTGTTTGGTGCCAACCATCATAGAAAAATGTCCACCACTATTCTTTTCCACATACGATAGAGTCCATCAGAGTCGCTGAGGGAATACCTCGTCTGATTTAACGAAGTCACCATCAGGGTCGTCCCACCAAACCAAGAAATGTTTGTGGGGGTGTTCCAAAATGGACTCAAGGAAAGACACATTAACGAGTCTCCCGCCTAGAAGCCAATACTTTCGTTGGCGAAAATGGTCACTAGAGCAGAATGCTATATAAAGGGTGAGGAGAGCAATGCCAAAAAGAAGGCATGTGATATCAAGGAGTGTGTTCCTAACGCTGAGAGTTCCCACCATAAAAGGAAAAGTAGTTATACATCTCCCATAAAAGACAATAGTGCATTCAATAAAGTAGGAAAGACGGTGGAGAATTTCACGCCCTTGAACACCCGTCGTGAGTAGATCTTGTGCAAGGTTCTTGACCTGCATTACATCCCTACATTTTCCGCTCCAAAGGAGGTTATAATGGGTCCTGAACCAGGAAGATGATGCAAGGGATACCACATTGAGGATTGTTATCAACTCAAGAAAGAGATTGAGAAACTTATCCAAAAGGGACACCTTAAGAAATATTTGAAGGGAGACTCTTCCCATGGGTCAGATAAGTCCAACTCGCGAGGAAGAGATGACGTGGGAAGCCCCAGACCCAACAAAAAAAGGCATCACAGGGCGATGGCAGTAAAGTTATGCACCACACACTGAACACCATAGCGGAAGGATTTTCCCGAGACAAGCAAACTAGCCCTGCCCGTAAAAGGTACGCTCGCTAAATCCTGAATATAGAAGACCTCTCTGTCATCGAATGTGAAGGAAAAACCCAAACTCCAGAAGCCACGATCGCCTTCTCTGAGAAAGATCCAACTGCATCTGTAACACCCTTCTAAAATACCCCAATATTTAATTAAAACAACATATAAAACTCAGAGTAATTATGCAGTTAAGGGTGTCACACACAAACACTGTACACCATTCACCAATATAACGGTCATGCTCTTTATTGATTCAAAACATAAGCATTTGCATAAAACGCAGCGGATAGAAATCTCATCAATCATGTAAAACATTACATGTAAAATGGTTCATAACCAACAATAAAACAATTAAAACAAGTTAAAACATCCCATCCCGATGTTACATCTATCAGAGCACGACCCACTAAGGAGACTACACTAGACTCCAAGCATTAGCTTCTACTCAACTCATTGCTCGTTACCTGAAAAATAGTTGTAAGGGTGAGTTCCTCAATCGATATAATAAGCATTATAAATTATCATGTCATGTTAAGTAAATAACACATTTCATCACCCAAATCAGATTACACATTCAGCAACGGCAATATCAACTCAATCATACTCATACTCAATGTCAACACAACCACACGTATAATATTGGAATACATCCATTCATATTATACGCCATACATACGTTATGCAATGAGACTCCACACATGCGGTACCGACTATTCTTGAACATATAGTTCAAGCTCACCGATCAATCCAGATACGGCTACTAAGCTCACTAGTCCCACTCATTTGAGACCTAGTGACTCACTCACTAATTCCTCACTATGGGAATTAGCTACAGCCCCAAAGGCTATGCTATGCACACTAATCACCTAGCATGCAAACATCAACAACAAATCCACAATGATTCACTCACTAATTCCTCACTATGGGAATTAGCTACAACCCCAAGGGCTATGCTATGCACGCTAATCATCTAGCAATGCAACATCAATAACAATCCACAATGGACATATGCTCACACTCTAAGCCATACAACAGTCCATTCACAAATACATGCATAATATATACATTCACAGCATTATGCATACCATTAGACATCATCAACACATGTATCAAACATCATATCATGTCAATTAATTAATCACAGTATTAGCACACTCTACTAATACCTCTACTGCTCAAACAGTGGGAAATGATCCCTACTATATCACACACTGATATAGGCAACCATCAATTTGGCACACAACATTTTAAATAACAATTTTTTCCACTCTGCAACAGTGTTAACCGGTTAACGCCCTGGGTTAACCGGTTAACGCAGCACAAACACGCTTCCTGCCAAAACTTAACAGTGTTAACCGGTTAACGCCCTGGGTTAACCGGTTAACGCAGGCAAAACAGCACTAATTCTCAATTCGTAACAGTGTTAACCGGTTAACACCCTGGGTTAACCGGTTAACGCAGACAAAACAGCAGTTCCTGCGCTAACACAAAGCTGAATGCAGAATTCTCCGCAATTTCCGCCGTTAGAGGACTTCCGGACCTCCGATTCCAATTCCGTAGAAAACTATACGTTCGGGAAAACACGACTCACACAATTAAGGATTCAATTTCAGATTCAACACAACATATCCATCACAATTTTCAGCATTCAACAATCCCAATTAGGGTCAATTCAACGGTTTATCACTACCCATTACATGCTAACCCATAATACCCATTAAACGACGATAAACCCCTCTTACCTGAGTTAATCCGGCAACTTTGAGCTTTCAAGCTTTTCCGTTCTCCAACCCTTGCTCTCTAGCTCTTCCTCTTGCTCTGCCTCTTTCAGCCGCTTCTCTGAGTTTCACGTGAAAACCTTATTTTCCAAAATGAACTCTTTTTACTTATTCCAGCTTATATATATTTTCAAATAATTATTATTCCAATAATAATAATAATTCAATAATTCCAAAATAATAATAATAATAATCCAATTATCTAATTAAATTAATAAATACTTTATTAACTTAATTTAAATAATTACCATATTATTATCGGGGTGTTACAACTCTCCCCCACTAAAAGAGTTTTCGTCCTCGAAAACATACCTCATGCGAATAACTCCGGATAAGACTCTTTCATCTGACTCTCAAGTTCCCAAGTCACATTGCCACCTGCCGGTCCTCCCCAAGCTACCTTCACCAAGGCAATCTCTTTACCCCGCAACTGCTTCAACTCTCGATCCTCGATCCTCATAGGTGATGTTTCAACAGTCAGGTTATCTCTCACCTGTACATCATCTACTTGGACTACATGCGACGGATCATGAATGTACCTCCTCAACTGAGACACATGAAAAACCTCATGCAAATTCGCAAGTGACGGCGGTAAAGCGATACGATAGGCTACTTCCCCTATCCTCTCCAAAATCTGATAAGGACCAATAAATCGAGGTGTCAACTTCTTCGACTTCAAAGCTCGACCAACCCCAGTTATCGGAGTAACACGAAGAAACACATGATCTCCCTCTTGGAACTCAAGTGACTTCCTCCTCTTGTCATGATAACTCTTCTGACGACTCTGAGCAATTCTCATCTTCTCCTAAATCATCTTAATCTTTTCTGTAGTCTGTTGAACAATCTCCGGTCCAACCACAGCACTCTCACCGGACTCATACCAACATAAAGGTGTCCGACATCTCCTACCATACAAAGCTTCGAACGGTGCCATACCAATGCTCGAATGAAAACTATTGTTGTAGGTAAACTCAATCAAAGGTAAATAACAATCCCAAGCACCTCCTTTTTCCAAAACACAAGCCCTCAAAAGATCCTCTAGTGACTGAATCGTCCTCTCAGTCTGACCATCGGTCTGCGGATGATATGCAGAACTCAATCTCAGCTTAGTTCCCAAAGCCCTCTGCAAACCTTCCCAGAACTTCGATGTAAATCTAGGATCTCTGTCCGAAACAATACTATACGGAATACCATGCAAACTTACAATCTTCTCAATATACAACTCGGCTAATCTCTCTAACGGATAATCCATTCTGATCGGAATGAAATGAGCTGAATTCGTCAATCTATCCACAATCACCCAAATGGCTTCAAAGTTCTTATTTGTCCTCGGTAAACCAGAAACAAAATCCATACTGATACTATCCCACTTCCACTCTGGAATAGCCAACGGTTGCATTAGCCCAGACGGCTTCTGATGCTCAATCTTTGACTTCTGACAAGTCAAACAGGAATAAACAAAGCTCGCAATTTCTTTCTTCATTCCCGGCCACCAAAATAACTTTTTCAAATCATGATACATCTTCGTAGCTCCAGGATGAATACTCAGGCCACTACGATGTCCTTCTTCTAGAATACTCTTCTTAAGTTCGGTAACATCCGGAATACACACCCGATTACCAAATTTCAAAATGCCATTCTCATCAACTCTGAATTCACCACCTTGACCTTGATTCACTAGAGTCAACTTATCAACCAAAAGCACATCGGATTTCTGACCCTCTCTGATCTCATCCAGAATACCACTCGTTAACTTCAACATTCCCAATTTAACACTATTGTGAGTACTCTCACACACCAAACTCAAGTCTCTAAACTGCTCAATTAAATCCAATTCCTTAACCATTAACATAGACATATGCAATGATTTCCGACTCAATGCATCAGCCACTACGTTTGCTTTACCCGGATGGTAATTCAAACCAAAGTCATAATCCTTCAGAAATTCTAACCATCTCCTCTGTCTCATATTCAGCTCTTTCTGATCAAACAAATACTTTAAACTTTTATGGTCACTGAAAACCTCAAATCTTGACCCATACAAGTAATGCCTCCATAATTTCAGAACAAATACCACAGCTGCCAACTCTAAATCATGTGTCGGATAGTTCCTCTCATGAACCCTCAGTTGTCTCGAAGCATAAGCTATAACCTGCTTATTCTGCATCAACACACCACCCAAACCCAACAATGAAGCATCACAGTAAACCTCAAATGATTCCGACGAACTCGGTAATATCAGAATAGGAGCAGTAGTCAACCTTCTCTTTAACTCTTGGAAACCTTCTTCACATTTTGAGTCCCAAACAAATGCTTGCCCCTTTCTAGTCAACATCGTCAACGGTAACGCCAACTTAGAAAATCCCTCAATGAACTTCCTATAATAACCAGCCAAGCCAAGAAAACTTCGAATCTCAGCAACAGACTTCGGAGCTTCCCACTTAGACACCGCTTCTATCTTAGAAGGATCAACAGCAACACCACCTCTTGAAATCACATGACCAAGAAAACTAACCTCTTCTAACCAAAATTCACACTTTGACAGTTTAGCAAATAACTTCTTTTCTCGTAGAACTCTTAAAACCATTCTCAAATGCTCAGCATGCTCTTCTTCAGATTTCGAATACACCAAAATGTCATCAATAAACACCACAACAAACTTGTCTAGGTACGGATGGAAAATCCTATTCATATACTCCATGAATACTCCAGGCGCATTAGTCACACCAAAAGGCATTACAGAATACTCATAATGTCCATACCTTGTTCTGAAAGCGGTCTTCTGAATATCCTCAGTTTTCACACGTATCTGATGATACCCAGATCTCAAATCTATCTTGCTGAACACACTCGCACCAACCAACTGGTCCATCAGATCATCAATCCTCGGTAAAGGATACCGATTCTTGATCGTCACTTTGTTCAGTTGCCTGTAGTCCACACACAACCTCATAGTACCTTCTTTCTTCTTAACCAATAACACTGGTGCACCCCACGGTGACACACTCGGACGAATAAACTTCTTATCCAACAGATCTTCCAACTGACTCTTCAATTCAGTTAACTCAACAGCAGACATACGGTACGGAGCCATCGATATCGGTCTAGTACCAGGTACCAAATCAATCGAGAACTCAACTTCACGCTCTGGCGGCAATTCATTCACTTCTCCCGGAAACACATCAGGGAAATCACACACCACAGCCAGATCACAAATCACCAGTTTATCTTTAGCCTCCAAAGTCGCTAACAGCATAAACAACTCTGCCCCATCTGCTACTTCCTCATTCACCTGCCTCGCTGATAGAAACAAATCCTTTCCTTCCTCAACCTCAGGAAATATCACAGTCTTATCAAAACAGTTGATATAAACTCGGTTAAACACCAACCAGTTCATACCCAGAATAACATCAATCTGCACTAACGGAAGACACACAAGGTCTATCCCAATGTCTCTACCAAAAATACTCAAAGGACAACTCAAACAAACTGAAGTAGTAGTCACTGAACCCTTCGCAGGAGTATCAATCACCATACTACCCAACATCTCAGATATCTCTAACTTGAGTTTCACAGCACAATCCAAAGATATAAAGGAATGAGTAGCACCGGTGTCAATAATAGCTACAAGAGGAAAACCATTTATATAACACGTACCTCTGATCAAACGATCATCTGCAGAAGTCTCAGAACCCGATAAGGCAAAGACCTTGCCTCCTGACTGATTCTCCTTCTTCGGCTTAGGACACTGTGGACTGATATGACCCACCTCTCCATAGTTGAAACAAGTTACAGTCTTCAACCGGCACTCTGCAGCCAAATGACCACCTTTGCCACACTTGAAACACTTCATCTCAGCACTGGTACACTCATGGACACGATGTCCAGCCCGACCACATCTATAACACTTAGCAGGGGCACTAGAGTCTCCCCCACTAGGTCTCTTCATCCCACTCTGTCTCTGAAAACCTTTGCCAGCTGCATACGGTTTTCCACGATCATTCTGATTCTTGCCTTTTCTATCAACCCTTTGCTGATAGCTCTCTGCTCTGGCTTTGGAATCCTGTTCAAAAATCCTGCAACAATCAACCAAGTCAGAAAACACTCTGATCCGTTGGTATCCAATAGCCTGCTTGATCTCGGGACGTAACCCGTTCTCAAACTTCACACATTTCGAAAATTCTCCAGCAGCCTCATTATAGGGAGTGTAATACTTCGACAGCTCTGTGAACTTAGCAGCATACTCCGTAACAGACTTGTTACCCTGCTTCAACTCTAAGAACTCTATCTCTTTCTTTCCTCTGACATCTTCTGGAAAGTACTTCCTCAGGAATCTCTCTCTGAACATAGCCCAAGTGATTTCAGCATTCCCAGCAGTTTCCAACTCAGTGCGGGTAGCAACCCACCAATCATCAGCTTCCTCTGACAGCATATGCGTACCGAGCCTGACCTTCTGGTTATCGGCACACTCAGTCACTCGGAAGATCCTCTCGATCTCCTTCAACCACTTCTGAGCGCCATCTGGATCGTATGCTCCCTTGAACATTGGAGGATTGTTCTTCTGGAACTCACTCAGTTGACGAGCAGCTCCCATTCCCACAACATTCGGATTTCCTCCAAGTACTCCAGCTAGCATACCCAGAGCCTCAGCAATCACAGCATCATCTCTACCTCTTCCAGCCATCTCTATTCTGAAAACCCAACAGGCTAAAACAATAAGTACTGATAGAGTTACACAACACCTATCCCGTACAGGGGAAACAGAATAATTACGACTCGACTCGACCGACTATGCTCTGATACCACTAATGTAACACCCTTCTAAAATACCCCAATATTTAATTAAAACAACATATAAAACTCAGAGTAATTATGCAGTTAAGGGTGTCACACACAAACACTGTACACCATTCACCAATATAACGGTCATGCTCTTTATTGATTCAAAACATAAGCATTTGCATAAAACGCAGCGGATAGAAATCTCATCAATCATGTAAAACATTACATGTAAAATGGTTCATAACCAACAATAAAACAATTAAAACAAGTTAAAACATCCCATCCCGATGTTACATCTATCAGAGCACGACCCACTAAGGAGACTACACTAGACTCCAAGCATTAGCTTCTACTCAACTCATTGCTCGTTACCTGAAAAATAGTTGTAAGGGTGAGTTCCTCAATCGATATAATAAGCATTATAAATTATCATGTCATGTTAAGTAAATAACACATTTCATCACCCAAATCAGATTACACATTCAGCAACGGCAATATCAACTCAATCATACTCATACTCAATGTCAACACAACCACACGTATAATATTGGAATACATCCATTCATATTATACGCCATACATACGTTATGCAATGAGACTCCACACATGCGGTACCGACTATTCTTGAACATATAGTTCAAGCTCACCGATCAATCCAGATACGGCTACTAAGCTCACTAGTCCCACTCATTTGAGACCTAGTGACTCACTCACTAATTCCTCACTATGGGAATTAGCTACAGCCCCAAAGGCTATGCTATGCACACTAATCACCTAGCATGCAAACATCAACAACAAATCCACAATGATTCACTCACTAATTCCTCACTATGGGAATTAGCTACAACCCCAAGGGCTATGTTATGCACGCTAATCATCTAGCAATGCAACATCAATAACAATCCACAATGGACATATGCTCACACTCTAAGCCATACAACAGTCCATTCACAAATACATGCATAATATATACATTCACAGCATTATGCATACCATCAGACATCATCAACACATGTATCAAACATCATATCATGTCAATTAATTAATCACAGTATTAGCACACTCTACTAATACCTCTACTGCTCAAACAGTGGGAAATGATCCCTACTATATCACACACTGATATAGGCAACCATCAATTTGGCACACAACATTTTAAATAACAATTTTTTCCACTCTGCAACAGTGTTAACCGGTTAACGCCCTGGGTTAACCGGTTAACGCAGCACAAACACGCTTCCTGCCAAAACTTAACAGTGTTAACCGATTAACGCCCTGGGTTAACCGGTTAACGCAGGCAAAACAGCACTAATTCTCAATTCGTAACAGTGTTAACCGGTTAACACCCTGGGTTAACCGGTTAACGCAGACAAAACAGCAGTTCCTGCGCTAACACAAAGCTGAATGCAGAATTCTCCGCAATTTCCGCCGTTAGAGGACTTCCGGACCTCCGATTCCAATTCCGTAGAAAACTATACGTTCGGGAAAACACGACTCACACAATTACGGATTCAATTTCAGATTCAACACAACATATCCATCACAATTTTCAGCATTCAACAATCCCAATTAGGGTCAATTCAACGGTTTATCACTACCCATTACATGCTAACCCATAATACCCATTAAACGACGATAAACCCCTCTTACCTGAGTTAATCCGGCAACTTTGAGCTTTCAAGCTTTTCCGTTCTCCAACCCTTGCTCTCTAGCTCTTCCTCTTGCTCTGCCTCTTTCAGCCGCTTCTCTGAGTTTCACGTGAAAACCTTATTTTCCAAAATGAACTCTTTTTACTTATTCCAACTTATATATATTTTCAAATAATTATTATTCCAATAATAATAATAATTCAATAATTCCAAAATAATAATAATAATAATCCAATTATCTAATTAAATTAATAAATACTTTATTAACTTAATTTAAATAATTACCATATTATTATCGGGGTGTTACAGCATCCACCATCACAATGATGACCTTGTGGTTATTACCATCATATGCAACGAATGGGAGATCAAAAGAGTTATCATAGACTAAGGAAGTTCTGCAGACATTCTATATTATCAGGCGTTGGAAAGACTTTTCCTCGATCCATAGGACCTAAAACCCTTCAAAGGTTCGCTAGTTGGGTTCTTTGAGAAGAAGGTACAAGTAAAATGATACATCATGCTGAGAACCACTTTTGGAGAGCATGACCAGGCCAAAGAAATAAAGGTCGAGTATTTGGTTATTAAATCCCCTTCTTCTTATATTTTGATTATAGGGCAACCAACTTTTAAATAGTTGGGCACTGCCTTGTTCACTATGTATTTATGCATGAAGTACCCCGCTCCGAATGGGCGAGTGGGAGTTATCCAAGGAGATCATGAGACCCATAGAGAATGTTACATAGAAAGTCTCAAGCTGAAAAAGAGTTTGCCCTATACACGCGAAAGTTGGGAAAGTAGGCTCAGGAATAAAGCCGAAAAGAGGAACCTATAAGGGCGAAGAGGCTCCCCTTGCAACTAGTGAGGAGATAGAAGGTTGAAGGCCTAGAAGGAATGCTCTATGAATCCACCTGCATTTTTTTTGTTTATTTGTCTTTCTTTACCACTGTTTAGCTATTTTTTTGTTGATTTTTTATATGCGAGTATTACATCTCTGCCGATTATAAGGACAAGTTATTTTGTGGAGTGCACTCTTTTGTAAAGAAAATGTTCATCATCTTCTTATCATTTCTTTGATGGAGACAAAAAGACTTATCTTAGAAGAAAGATCAAAAGAGAAAAAAGTTGAAATCAAGTTTTCAATATTGGTTCAGCTTTGGTAATCAATGGATTAAAGATGAAGATTAATGTACAATGGTAATCCATGTGTATATAAGCATTAGGTTCTCAAAAATCTCTTCATGTAATACCTCTAACATCTGCATATACTTTCGTAAAAGTTTCAAAGTTTTTCAAACTCTCATTTTTTTCAAATTATTTAGGTTGTATTTTACTACAATAAAGTATAGCCGAATACAGATGGAAAATAGAGGTGAAATTATGCAATCTGTATTCAACTACGAAGAACTGTATTTGAATACAAATCCTGTTTTCCATCAAGTATACAAGAAAAAATTGGTGTGGACATTAAGTATTATTTATACATTTCTATAAAGCATGTGTAGACATTAAGTATACGAGATAAAAGTGGTGTTTGCGGGTCCTTGAGAAAGATCAATCAAATATTTTGTTGGCATTGATACTGATGCTCAACAGACGTGATAAAATTGGATCAACTTCTTTATTTGCATTGATGGTGATTCTCGACAGTCGTGATGGTCCTAATGTTTATGGAGTCTGAGGATATTTGATTATCATGTCACTCCTAAGGATGTGCGAACCAACTCCCGTATCAAGAAATCTGTAGAGATAGAATTTCAATAATGGTTTGTCGCTCCCTCTTGAGCGGGAGTTCTTTCAAAATATCTTGATATTTTAAAGGTAAAGAAGTTGGTAGAAATTGAATTAGAAAACTCTGAGGAAATTTTCTACCAAGTGGTCTTTTTCATGATTAGTGAATATTATTTCATCACTAACATACTTTTGCTTTGATTTAAATTTGCCTCTAGCAAGTTTTCCATACAAAGAATTGAAATAACTAGGCAAAGGGCTATAATGTTGAATAATGAGGGTTCCAAAATCAATATTCCAATCCAAATCTCATGCCAATGATCGAAAAGAGCAAAACAAAAAGGTTGAAAACAATTTAAAAAATCAATTAGGCCTAACGTATAACCAATTAGAGGATATTTGAAATTCAAATTTCAAAATTTTCTCCGTAAAATCGATTAACCCTACGGCTTTATCAATTATGCCCTTTAAAATTATGCACCGCCGGCAAATTAAATCTTTAGGGATTCTCATATTAATTGATCTAATCGATTATCAAGGGAGGTCATTTATTAGAGGAAGTCTATAAAAAGGTACTCGCCCTCTATATTTTCCCATCCCATATTTTGCTCTCTTCTTCTTGTTTATGCTTTCTCTGTTTTTTGTGAAAATTCTTTGCAATATTTATCATCATCATGGCTCCAAAAATGAAGTGTGCATTTGGAAGTTATTCATATGAATCTTATCTCAAAGTTCTTTTCATCTCAAGATCAAGAGCATTAGTTCTACATATATTATACTAGAAAAAAAATTCTTTATTCCTATAACTTGGAAGAAAAGATCTTTAAAGATTATGAGTTTTTTAAGTTGTTTGATCAAGCCTGCTAAAAAATTTCATCTGCATCCCTATAGAGAAGTTTCCAAACTTGGTGAGAATTTTATATTCCAATCTAAACTATGTTGGGAGGATCCTTACTAGTGAAGTGAAAAAGCAAGAGATAATATTATATCTTGAAGAGTTTTCTATGATTTATAACTTTCCTTGTACTAGTTCAAAGTACAAAGCTAATGAAGATGCAGATAATGGTTATTCTTATATTCTTGTTGTTGTCTCCTTCTTAGCTAATCCTAGAGTTGGCATCCATTCTCTTTTTAAGGTGGGAAAAGTGCTCCTTGATATTTGCCATGTTGATTATGTGGTTACACATATTCTTGTGCCAAGGAAACACGAATTTGTGCAACTAACCAAAACTGATGTTGTTACAATTTGGTTACTTGTTAACAAGGTAGAAACAATTGGGCTATTGTCCTCATCCTTAATATTATGGATAGAAAAAGAAAGAATATGGATACCATTTGGTGGGTTGATAACAAAAATATTAGAGCACATTGGATTCAACCTTGAGAATGAAAAGTCATAATAAGATTACACTGGGATATGAAGTAACACAATAGAAAAAATGAGAATAATCATCACTGATACGTCTCGTGACTGTATATAGAATATAGTATATCGGGTACTTGACTACAAGTGCACAGTCTAGTCGTTTTAGTTTTAAAAGATATCGAACCCACAAGGACCGATGGTCAAACTAATGCTACCGACGTTACTATGTTTAGATAAGGGAATGATTTTTAGAAGTTTAGTTGAAGAAAATTAAATCTAAGGGAAGTTAAGTCTTAAGAAAATATAAATAGGAGGATATCAGTATGCAACGCATTAATCGTCAGGGATTCGATAACTCACCGGTAAATAATTTAAGCACCAAATATCTTTCTGTAGAAAATACTTATTTAAAAGACTTTATCTCACACTCTCGTGATTGTTGATTCAGATTATACCTTTAAGTCAGAATGTACGCTCTCGCTGTCCCATTTGAAGTTAAAAATACTTTTTGAAAATAAATAAGTTCTAATTGCTTTTAAAGTGCTCTCGTTGTTTTTAAAATCAATGTCTAGTTTTTACTATCCAGTTCGACCCTCACGCTCTCGCGATTGTCGGTTCTCACCTTAGTTAATTTCTCACTCTCGTGGAAAAATTGTATTAAATAGCTTCTCACTCTTGTGACAGAGTTAATTAAATTTAAATTAAAAACCACCGCCAAAAAGATTGTTTAAGTTTTACACCGATTATTATTAAATCTCGTCTAATTAAATTGTTTACATACCGATACCGGTAGTTTAGCCGGACATGTTAAATAACGCAAACACAGACGAATATAAACAGATCAACAATAAAACAAACATGATTATAATAATAAAGCAATAACAATAGTAATTGAATAAAAACCTGGAAATTGGATTAATAGAATACGCCGAATCTTGAAGTACTTGAGCAGTCCTCCACAGGTCGGTAGGATTTTGCTTCTTCAAAATAATTGCTTAAACTAAATTAAATAAATTGTAGTAGTTCCCTAGTGTAGGAAACTACTACTATGGCTAAATGAAAAACGGAAAGGAAAAAGGGAAAACCAAAGCTCTGAATGGTAAAAGAAAATAATGTTGCTGAAGAAAAACAAAAGAAAAATAGAATTGCTGTGGAAAAATAAAGTGCAGAGAAAG
Source organism: Lathyrus oleraceus (assembly GCF_024323335.1). NCBI lineage: Eukaryota > Viridiplantae > Streptophyta > Magnoliopsida > Fabales > Fabaceae > Lathyrus > Lathyrus oleraceus. The sequence goes on from NC_066582.1 coordinate 271,443,346, forward strand.
GTCTTGAAAGCTGGCTTCAGAGAGGAAAATTAAGTGTGCCCGTAGGTTTCCAACTTCCATCCTTTTATATTCCCCATTAGGTCTTGGCAGTTGAGAGAAATAAGGATGACTTGGTTGAGTGAGGAATCCATGAGAAAGTGGCTAAGGAACGAGAAATAAGGGCCTGGTGGATCACTTCTGTTGACAGATTCAAAGCATTGATTTTGGCTGTGTGACGTTCGTGATGGGCCTGTGATGGTCGTGACAGGCTGGGCATAACGGTCATGACAGGCTTTGTGACGGTCGTCACATGCACATAATTTGTATTCTCTGCTTTTCTGATGTTTTCTCTTCTGTTTCTTCTTCTTTTCCTTCCTTTTCTATACTTTGCTCATTTAAGCATGGGAATTGAAATACCTGCAAAAATAACTCGAACACTTGCAGAATAATCGGAATATAAATGAAAGTGGTACGATTTTTTAGTGTAAATCAAGGCAAATATAGGACGTATTTTCACGTTATCAAACTCTCCTAAACTTGAATCTTTGCCTGTCCTCAAGCAATAAAAAATTGAAAACACTAGTTAAACGCGAATACATAACACATTTCCAATTCGTACGTGGTTGTTACGTGCTTCGTTAAGATGACAGATACTCAAGTACCACACTAAAGATACAGTGACGACACAAGCAATAAGCATTAACGTATATCTCTCCTTTGTACAAACCAGTTCGAATCATGCTATTATAGCTCAACCTAATGCTTTTCGTTCCTATTTCACCCGGTTTCATTCTAACGCAATCACATTAAGCCCTTTGCCTTTACACGCACTTAGTGAAGTAGCCGGTTAGTGACTTTAATCCCTTTTTTAGCACGGGGTCTGGTACACTAGTGTGGTAACCCTTTATATATCCCATTTGAAGGTTGTCGGGGATCGAACCGTAGTTCGCCCTACCGAGTCCAGTACCAGATACCTCTGAACCAACCAGCCGGGTTTTTCTGTTCCTTTCTTTTGTACATCTTCCAACCGTTTGTATGGTGCATTTTTCAATTGCTCGATAGCAAAAGTATGAAGGATCTTCTTAATTCGTAGGCATCAATCACTTATATTCATCGGCTCTTCACATGGTTTGTGTTTAAGACGCTGTTGACTGCTAGTATAAACTACTAGGGATTAATCTAGAATGGAGACTTTAGGTATCAGTATAATGGGTATTCAAATTGATCTCGTAAAAGTGAGAGATCTAAGGTGTCAGGAAGGTATCAATCTTGTTAGATTTTTCTCAGTTTCCTAACAGAACCTCTGTAAGGTACCCTATATACTCGTAGGGTATGCATTTAACTTTTTAAAAAAACAAAAAATTTGTTATGGCAAATTAGATATAAATGATTAGATAAAGACAAAAAAAATTATTATGGCTAAAAATAGAAACAAGTAAAGGAAAGAGAAGGATTTCCTCCCACATTTAAACAAAGCATTGTCCTCAATGCGACAATATAAAGAATGAAAAGGGAAGAAACACGAAGATCACTACTCATCGTCATGATGTTGGGCTTTGCGCGCTCTAGCTCTTGCTCGTGAACGCTCACTTTTTCCATGCTGGGTCGGATCCAACCCCACATGATGAGTGTACTCCTGGATGGTATCAACGCGATGTGTCAGGACACTCATCTCTTCGGAAAGTTCCGACATCCCCTGGTCGTTCCAGTTCACATAGTCATGTTGATCCCTATGTATCTGTTGGATCATTTGCATTATTTTTGTTTGGCGCTCCTCCATCCTCTGGTTGTGTCGCAACATCTCAACGTAGATGTCTTCCATGGTGGCGGGTCGTCGCTCATTTCTTCGCTGGCCTCAGGAAGATGTCTCTGCAGCATACTCAGGAGGTGGTTGTTGCATTTCTCGGTCAAGTTCCTCTTCGATTTCATCTGCTCCATTATTAGGATCTCCTTCATTGGGCTCAGGAGCGTTCAGATCAAAAATCCAATTCGCCATATTCTGCAGATCTGTATGGTTCCTGTTGGGCATAATGATGCTTTGAACCATCTTGCTCATAACCACAGGATGATACTTCCCGTTATCTCTGGCCTTGATGAGGTGTGAGGAACGACAATAGTCGATGTTGAGGAACTCGGTTGGCAAGGCGGGTAAGTCGGCGAGCCTATCCCCCAGATTCAGGCCTAATGCAATGGAGGTGATTATTCCTCCAAAACAGAACCCCGTGTTGCCTCTCATGCATGCAGCCTGTATGTTGGCCAATAGGAATGGGGTGACATTGAACGCCACCGAGGTGAACACACAGTGAAGAAAGAAGAGCTCTTTAGAGTTTACCTTGTGATTGTTGACTCTTCCGAAAACCGTGTGCCCTAAGACTCGGTGGAAATATCTTATAGCTGGGTTGTGGATGTAAGTTGCGTTAAGCGTATCCCAACTTGCGACGTTCATGCTGGTAAGGCTATGCCACAATCCAAATGCTATTTCTGACCATCCGTCAAGGATACAGCAGTGAACTCCCTCTCCATGTCGGAAGCCAAGCATTCGTGCTATTTGAGTTTGGTTCAGGGAATACTCGGTACCGAACATTCTAAATGTGGCGGCTCCGGTGAGAAAGTGAGTTGCACCAGGAGGGGTAATGTAGGAGAATGAACTCAGGAATTCCAAGGTCAACACCTCATAAGTTGGTTGCGGATTGGTGCAAAGCTGTGTCAAACTAGAGTTATTCAGCATCTAATCTACGCCATTTGAAAGTCCCAGCTCCGTCAGACAGTCGTTATCAACATACCTCGTGGCTTGGACTGAACATTGATAGAACCTGAGGTAGTTGTCTCTTTGTCGCTCGTCGGCTTCTCCTTCTCTGAATACGATATTTGAGAGGTCGGGGGCAGCTCTCTCTTAAAGGGCCATTTAGTGTGCGAATTTGAAAATATAGGTTTTGGTGGGAGAGATGGATTTCGTGAGTTATATGGTACTCACACGTTTCTCGCTTAAAAGGATGTGAAGAAAGGGTTAATGGAGAAAAGAGTGGTGTGAGTGGGATGGTTAAGGAAAATAGAATGATTTGATAAGGAAGAAGAAAGGAAGTGCGCCTGTTTTTATAGGCGCGCCTTCTGGATTTGTGACGATCGTTATAGGGCTGTTACGGTCGTCACACGTAACGGTCTTAAGCAACGGTCATGTACTTATGTGTGACGGGGGTGGCGTATCTGTGACGGATGTCACGCCTCTGTGACGGGCGTAACACTACATGTGACGGTCGTCACATGCAACGTTCACAGTTTTTGGAAAACAGGCCAAAAATTATAAGATTTTTAACAGCAGTAACACAGTAGTAATGATAGCAGAAACACAGTACGGCAGCAGTATAAAATAAAATAAAGGCAGTATGGAATTAATAGCAGTAAAAAATAAAATGACGGAGGTAAATTAAATTTATTGTAGAAGCAAAAAGGAATAACAATGTTATTTAAATTAAATTAAAAGACTAAAGTTAAATGTAACATTAAAAGAAATAATAGCAATAAAAGTGCTCCCTCCCCACACTAAAACATAGCAGTGTCCTCATTGCTTTAATGTGAGTAGGAGAGGTCAGCGGTCGATGTAATCAGCCACGGTTCTGTCCCAAAGCAGCTACAACCTGGTTCAAGTGATCAAACTGTTCGACGGCGACATCCATTAAGCCTAAGATGTCAAGGCGCATGTGTAGCGGTGTATTCGTCACTTTATGATTTATTGACTAAATCAAAAGCAAAGCATACAAGATAGAGTCGCCACCGCACTTCTATTTATCCAAAGGAATGGCTAGAAAGCAAACAAAAGCCTAAGAAGTTTTACACAGAGAAAACTAATAAAAGGTCAGAGATCTGGGTAAGGGGGTAATTATGTTGTGGGAAGGTGTTAGGCACCCACAACATCCTAGGTACTCCTAGGGAACCTCTTTTCACAACTTGTTGTATCATTATTTGTTTATGAAATATTTTTGTGCAAACATTGATTGAAGAGATGAGAGAAGAATATACAATTTTTATTATTTTTGTGTTTGGATGGATGAAACCCATTGCCTATGTACCTTTTCATGAAAGATAAGGATCAAAACGCCGTAGTTCGGCTAAAAGATTTCCAAAATATGAGTGGATTGATTTTAAACAAAAGCCCTAAGGTCTTTCATTATCCACGGGAGAAAACTCAACCTAAATCAACAACAAGTCCACCATGTGAGAACAACTTCGACATACTAGAGGGGTTAACCCTGTTTTCAGTATGGAAGTCTTACAGTTCGATCACTAAGGACAAAAGGTGAGATTCACATCAACCACTAAGATAATTCAGATTTATGGCTAATGCATGAAAATTTGATTAAGAAGTGGACTAGGGCCACAAAAGCAATTGAGTGAGTGAAATTAACCAATTAGAAGTATTCACAAAGATGGTCAAAGTTGACATTAGATTCAATTCAGAAGAAGTATTGTGAAAATGAAGTTTGAAAATCAGAGGCTTAAGGCCTAGGTTTCTAGTTTTGAAAACAAGTGAAAATGTTTGCACAAAAGTTTTCTGGTTTTGGGTTACAAATGCAAGTGGAGGTTACAAAGAGACGAAAGGTGAGGATGAGGAGTAAAACTTAATTAGGAGTTCCTCTCTTGAGATCATATGTAGATGATCCAAGTGATTCCTTTGGAATAGGCAACAAGCATAAAGCAAGTAAAACATGGTATCAGAGATAGCCAAAATAAATGGAAACCAGATGCCAATCCATGGACTTATACCAGACTCAGAAAACAAAGATGGATACCAGATGCCAATCAATGGACTTATACTAGTCTCACAAAACAAAGAAACATGGATACCAGATGCCAATCTATGGACTTATACTAGTCTCACAAAGCAAAGAAACATGGATACCAGATGCCAATCAATGGACTTACACTAGTCTCACAAAACAAAGAAACATGGATACCAGATGCCAATCTATGGACTTATACTAGTCTCACAAAACAAATAAAACAAATGCAATAAGCAAGAGGAAACAAGTTGCCAATAAATGGTCTTACACTCGACTCCAAGGAAATGGGATGCCAATCAATGGTCTTAGTCCCAACTCCTGCCAGATCACAGGAAACAACTGCCAATAAATGGACTTACAATTGACTCCTCAATGGACCAAACAAAATGTCACAAAGTATGAACAATGATCATGAAATGATATACAATTAATGCTCAAAGATGAAAACAATGCACAAAGGCACAAACAAACAATTATGCACATATGGACAAGTAAGCAAACAAAAGTCAATTATCACACACTATACTCAATCAAGAGGCTCAATCAAGGTTAGGTTTTAGTCAAGGGGTCATATCGACCTTGACAAACAAACCATTACTGTCATGGGTATTTTGAGCTCTTAACCCTAACATTGAGAGTCAGGGTGAAGCAGATGAAATGGAGAGTGAGGGGCGTGCCTCATAGCTCTTATCCCTGGCCTGGGAGAGCTTTAATCCATGAAAATGTGGGGGTTCAGAATGAGGGAACCCTCTCCACTGACTGACACAACAAGAGTTTGGGTTTTTATTCAAATTTCATCAACACATGGTGTGAGCAAGATGAATGACACACTGAGTAGCAGGGGATGGATTACACATCCCTTTTATCTGCCAATTGCCTCTTAAGAGGACTTAACCTGCTTGGCACAAAATTAAACAAGCAAAAACATGGCCTCTTAAGGAGGGCTTCAGACAGGTGCCTGCCAATAACAGCAGGTCTTCCAGACTACATGAAGAATAGGGATTATACCTAAGTGGTTTGCCAACCACAAGCAAAGCAAAGCAAAGTTCAAATGAACTTAAAGCAACTTAGGTACCTGTGTAAACAACTAAACAAATCAGTACAGTAATCAGACAAACAGACAACAGTCAACAATAAACAGACAATCCCAATGTACAATATATAAGCCAAACAACTCAAATGAGCTGTCATCAAAGCCTACAAAACAAACAAATGTTAGCAATCAATAGCAAATATCAACATTCAAATGATGAAGCAACATCAACCATGGAATTTGGGTGCTTGGTCCTGAAATTCAAAGCTCACATGTAAGTACAAACCAATAGGTCAAAGCCTAGGGTCAAAGGTGAAGAAAAAATTCAAAACAGGAGCTAATATTCAACACAATGCAACTTCAAACACATATTAACATGTCCTAAAAAGGATCACATGAAAATCATCAATCAAAGGCATTTCATGTGCAAGGTAAGTCAAAGACAATTTCAAAGCTCATATTTGGACATTGAGAAAGAAAATTCCAAATCAAAACAAAAATGATTCAAATAATTCTGGAAAAATTCATGAGCCGTCAACACATCCAACATGATCACCTCCCCCAAAGCTCGATCTGCATTCAACCAAAGCCAGAGAACAAGAATATGGGAAGAAATTGCAATGTTATGAAGAGAAAATTTGAATTATGCTTGAGAGAAAATTTTGGAGGGAGAGAGAATTTGGATCTTGAAATGGTGAAAAATGATTCACCTCCCCCAAATTCTGTTAGATTAGAGTATTTATATGCTCTCTTAATCACCTTGCTAATCCATACTTAATTTGGTTAATTAAAATAAGGTGTTTTGCAAAATTTCAAAAATGCATGGTGCATGGACTAATCCCACGTGAACAGTACCATTTGCTTCATCAATTACACTTAAAATCATTTTTTAAACCCAATGGCAATGGTAGAAAGTTCCCATGATGCACCATTTTTTAATTTTGCAATTTCCCTCCAAAAAGGCATGGAGTAGCAAATGATCATGTGATAACAATTCATGAAATGTGGTGAATGTTTTGAAAAGCTCATGTCATGAGAAGCAAAATTCAAAAAGAACCACCAAATTTGGAGTTATGGATCAAAAGATATGGCCATTTGAAGTTCCATGCACAGTTGGCAATGATTGGATCATATCTCCTCAACCATTCATCAGATGCTCATGATCTTGGACTTTTTGGAAATGGGAGAGAAAGATATTCAATTTTCATGTTGGACAAAATTTCATTTGAAGCTCCTTTGATGTTGGATAGTTGAGTTGAAGTTGGATCAAAAACTTTCCATTTTTGGAAAGTTGAAATTACAGATCACTTTCCATTTTTGGAAGCTTTTGACTGGACCTCAATTTCTTCAATATGAGTGTTTGAAATGTCAAATGAGACTTGTTTGAACATGAAAGAAGTGTATCCATCAACTCCCCAACCTCAAAGTCCATAGTTGACTGCACAATTGACTTTCTGGGTCTTCAGATGACCTGAAAATGTCCTGATGAAATTTAAGTCTTTACCACTTGGGATTTTGCTTCAAAATGACATCATAGCTCATATGAACTCTTGTAAATGATCATGGGGTCCAAATCTCAAGAATAACCACCATCTATTGCTCAATGAATGCCTTTGATGTGATTGACCTGCAATTGCTTCAGCTACAAGACAAAGGTTAGATGACATATTTTTGTACTTTTGGTTAGAGATTAAAAGAAAACAATGATATACAAATGTAAGCAATGCTTGGTGATCAAGAACCACTCTCAAAAAGATATCCACCTACAGGGAAGGAAACAAGGTGTCCAATGATCCTTGAGGCAAATGCAATGATATGATATGATGCCATGAGGGATCTTAGGGACAAAATTGGGGTCTTACAGATGGCCCTATTTAAGGTCATTCTAGCCGGAGAAGTGAAGGTTAAAATATTCATCTCGACGCGGTAGAATGGGCTTAAATAACAATAATGAGACAAATTTTGGTCCCTAAGAGACCTCATGATGCAAATGTATGAATGCAAAACAAACAACTCTGTGGGGGTATGTCCACAAAGAAGAAAAGACGGTCGATCGGAGTAATACACTCACCAGGAACAGAGACTCTAACAAGACTCTTATGGGGATAAGAAGAAAGAATGTGTGAGCAGGACACGACTCTGAATTAGGGGAAAATAGAATTGACATTGCGCGAGCAGGACACGACTCGACTGGAGACCTTACTGGGGAGTAAAGGACTCAAACTGGGGAAAAGAGTTCCAAAGGAAGACAAATCCAATGAAAGGACTCAAGCTGACTCAAAGATGCGTGTATTGGGGAAAACGCCAATACAGCAGAACTATCCACAAAGGATACTTCGGATGAAAATCCGGACTCAGGCTGGGGAAAGTTCCACACAGAACCTCCCTGCCGGGGAAAATTGCATATATTGGGGAAAACGCCAATACAGCAAAAGGGTGAATCACAACAGGAATTCCGCTGGGGAATGTCTAACACCAGTTACTGGGTGAAAGAACAACAAGCTCAGGAAGAATGAATATCTAAGACCGGTATAAGGGTGAGAGATATCAATCAACCAAACATCTGAGAAGGACTAAAAAAGGTGCATCAACTCAGGAAAATCTGACTCCGCAGGGGACCAAGGTCATAATAGGGAGCAGAAAGGAAGGAACACCAGGGATACCGGGTTGTAGGCATATAACAGGTGACCGACCAAGGCGTGAATTGGTGTGTGTTCCAAGACACTCATCATCCTGAAGAAAGCTGGAAAAGCAAACTTGTTTATAGGATGGACATTCGATTCTGTAAAGAATGCGAATCATACTCAATTGGGGAAACAAACAAAGGATTCAACCAAAGAGTGCATGAGATATATTATCTATAGCCGTCAAAACGTAGATAATATACTCGCATGGAAGATTATCCATAACCGGGTTGTAGGTTGTTAAAGGATAGATCAACCGAAAACGTGAATTGGTTTGTGTTCCAAAACACTCATCACCCTGAAGAAAGCTGGAAAAGCAGACTTGTTTATAGGATGGACATTCGATTCCACAAGGAATACGAATCTTACTCTGCTGGAGAAAAAAATCAAAAGATTTGACCCAAAGAGTGCATGAGATATGTTATCTATAGCCGTCAAAACGTAGATAATATACTCGAAAGGAAGATTATCCATAACCGGGTTGTAGGTTGTTAAAGGATAAGTCGACCGAAATCGTGAATTGGTTTGTGTTCCAAAACACTCATCATCCTGAAGAGAGCGAAAGCAAACTTGTTTATAGGATGGACATTCGATTCCACAAGGAATACGAATCTTACTCGACTGAAGAAAGACAAAACTTCGACTGAAGAGTGCATGAGATACATTATCTATAGCCGTCAAAACATAGATAATATACTCGCATGGAAGATTATCCATAACCGGGTTGTAGGTTGTTAAAGGATAAATCAACCGAAAATAGAAACAATCGTTACCAACAACATAAGGGTAGACGAGAGATGACTCACTGGGGATAAATTGCAAGCATACGGCAATTATCCAAACAAAAGGGGAATATTCGACTCCACAAAGGGACAACGAATCTTACTCGACTGGGGAAACACGAAAGGCTTCGACCGAAGAGTGCATGAGATATATTATCTATAGCCGTCAAAACATAGATAATATACTCGCATGGAAGATTATCCATAACCGGGTTGTAGGTTGTTAAAGGATAAATCAACCGTAAAAAGAAAGGCATCGTAATACCAAACTAGGTATGATAATGATGACCAATCAAAAGAGTGCAACAGACATTACCGGCAAAAGGGTAAATGAAATCTGACTCGCTGGGAATACATTGATGAAGATCAATGATTCGGGGGATACAATCACTGACAAACAGTGAATGAAAGACCTGCTGAGGATAAAATTGCTTAATCAAAGCAAATATCCAAAAGAGGACGGAATATCAATACCATCAACTGGGTAATGATAACCGCAAGAGGGGATTACATCTACCGGTTAGTAGGCAGAAAACCACAGAAAAGTAACTGTCATCGGTTGGGATGAACAACAAGGTTAACTCTGCAAGGAGAGAAAATAGGGTTTACAACTACCGAGATGATGGGTAGAAGACCAAAGATTCCGCTGAGGAACAAAGCGAGAAAATAGGATTTACAACCACCGGTTAGTAGGTAGAAGACCAAAGACTCAGCTGAGGATCAAAGGATAGGATTTATAACTACCAAATACTGGGTAGAAAACCACAAAATCCGCCATCAACCAGAATGAACCACAAAGGTTACCTCTGCTAGGGGATAAAAGTAGGATTTATAACTACCGGTTAGTAGGTAGAAAACCGTAAAGATAGGACTTACAACTACCGATTAGTAGGTAGAAGCCAATAGTTCCACTGAGGATAAGATGAATGAGTGTCGGCTAGTAAGCAACTATTCATTTATACCACATGGAAGCAACAGAGACAGCCACAAAGAAGCCAATTTAGGATCGAACTAAAAGGAAAACTGAATCCAGACTCATCCTAATGAGGATAGAACTCAAAAGGGAAAACCCATCCCGTTATGTGTGTTGGGAGGGAACGGAAACAACCGTCATCCACAAGGATATAACTCAGTGGGGAACTGCAGAAGAAATGACAGACACTTTCTGCTTAAGGGGTTGACTCTATGTTGAGAGATTAGACACCCGACATCTTCTTGGGGAGATCTACTGGGGAGATCTATATCATCATAAGCAGGAGACGACAAACAAAAGATATATGGCAAAAAATGCAACATGAATATCTGAATGTTGAAAGTATGCATGAATATGCGTGATTTATGTTTGATGAATGCTGACAAAACAGACATTTCTAACACAAACAGGTCCAGGAATCAAACGCCCGGTACTACACCACAGGAGAGAAAGCCAGGATCATCGGAGAATAACCAATTCTGACGGGATCAGGAAACAACAAGATCTCTGCAAGGATGGATCATCAGTCTCAGCTAGGAAAGAGAGCTCGCTGCACAGGCGAAAACTGTCACGAAAACAGAACACACAAGTAGAATCTGGCCGCACAAGCAACTCTACTGGGGATACTGTCAACAACTCCATTGGGGACGAATCCACTGAGGGAAAAAAGATCACACAAGTAGATTCTGCCACATAAGCCGCTCTACTGGGGATCGGAGACATGAGGAAATCACCAAATCTCTGCAGGGAGGAAGGCCTCAAGAGGTTTCCAGAGGGATCATCAGTCACAACCGGAGAAAAGAGTTCAATGCACAGGCAGAAACGCCGCAACAACAACTCATGCTAGGGATCAGAGACGCCAGGAAGCAACCAGATCTCTGATGGGGATACATAGCATAGATGAAGCTCATCATACCAACAACTCCACTGGGGATCTATCCGAGGAAATAACGAAGTATTGGGGTGTCAACCCACCAAATACCGAATCTTCCAAAGAAAAGCATCCATGCTAGGGAGAGAATAATGCTGGAGAGGCAAGTTGAAGTCTTCAACAAACACTCTGCTCGGGACTGGCCCACAAAAATGTTCAAACGGCACTCTGTTGGGGATGAAAACCACAATAAGGCTAGAACAGCACTCCACTGGGGACGAAAACCACCATGGGGCTAGTAGAGGCTAGGAGGAAGAATGTTGTACTTCCGGGGAAATGAAGCTGAACAACTTCACCCAACACTGCACTGAGCAACCTCGCTAAGGAGAACCCATAAAAGGTTCTACAAGAAAAATATGCAATTATTCTTGAGATATGAACAAATGTCTTACCCTATTGGGAATCATACCACCCTTGGGAGAGCACTGAGAATCTCCTGAGTATCCTTTGATCATTGTGAATGTTCACTTTGTTTAAAAACAATTTGTGAAAGATTTGTTTACTTTGAAAACAATGATATTTTATCAATTAAAACATGCAAAATATTTGTTGAATTGAAACAAATAAGAGTGCAAATAATTGGATAAAAGCTCAAATTGATTTGATGGAATGGTACTCTGCGAATGGCAAGACTCCATAGATCTGTACAAGTCTGAAATCGGTGATATATATTGGAAGAGGGATACATTGAACATAATGATCATTTCTCTACCAATTTGAATCCGATGTATTTGAAGCTTCAATTGACGATGACTGAGCGAGAATCTCTGACGAAAAGACGGTTGTGAAACAGAAAGTCTTGTCAGGATGCAGTTACTTGCCAAATCCCTAATTTTTGCCTAGATTGCCCTAGTGTGAGGTACTCAATCTAGCGGGATGCAAATTCTTTTTTCAATGTCTCTAACTTTTTCCTGGATCGCCCTTTCGGGTTTTCCACCGAGACACTCATTTTTGCCTAAGTCGCCCTTTCGGGTTTTCAACTTAGCGAGCTATTCTGTTTTTCTTTTTGGGCAAAGTATTTCTTGACTGCATCTGAATTCGCAGGACGAGTAAAATCCTCCCCATCCATAGTTGTGAGAATCAAAGCACCGCCTGAAAAGGCTCTCTTAACAACATACAGACCTTCATAGTTTGGAGTCCACTTGCCCCTGGAATCGGGCGCGAAAGACAAAACTTTCTTGAGCACAAAGTCACCTTCTCGGAACACACGAGGTTTGACCTTCTTATCGAATGCTTTCTTCATTCTCTGCTGATATAACTGACCATGGCACATGGCAGTCAATCTCTTCTCTTCGATCAAATTCAGTTGGTCATAATGACTCTGAATCCATTCAGCATCAGTCAACTTGGGGTTTGAGGGTATACTTTCTTTTGTTTGTTTTTTTTTTTGAAAAAAAAAATTGATTTTTGATTCTTTTATTTTTCACCCCCTCTTTTTTTTTATTACATTTGTAATGCCCCAGTTTGACTGTTTTGCTGATTCTCAAGATACAGCTGAATGATGATCTTCTTTTTATGCTCAAGAAGTCGGGTAATCTCGTCAGGAATCCCCTTTAACATCATCTTCATCTGCCTCAAATACAGGGAATTCAAGATTGGGAGATGGCGTTGGATCATTATGTTCAATGGGTATAGAAATCCTTGCATAATGATTTTGGATAATGAAAAGCTTTTTCAAATTTAAATAAGCAAATCATTATGCAGATGAAAAGATTACTTTTATTCTTGTTTTTCAGGGTTTTTTGTGATCACCGATTTCATGCAAAAAGCAAAAAGTGAAAACAATTGGAAAAACAAATGTTTAACATGCATCAATTGAATGAAATATCATTGTATATGATGCCAAAAATGTCATCACTTCCCCTTTTGGCATGGGAGAAGGGTTTTTAAACAAAGTGAAGCTTTACTTTGATCTATGAATGACCGTAGGAACATCCACAGCGACCCAATTGTGGCAGATCCCACCAGGGATGACAAAATTGTCAGCATCCTCTGCATCTTCTTCCAGAATAGCAGCAGCTTCCTCAGCTTGATCGGCGTGGATGAAACCTCCACTCTTGAACAGTCCTTTGTCGTTGAAGACCCCAGAAGAATAGCCAATGCCAGCCCGGGACTTGTTATCTTCAAGCTCAATCATCTTTCCTAAACCAGCAACTGCACCACACTCAATGGCCAGTTTCGCATCTCAATAGGAAGCAAATGAAGGAGACTTCTTCTCAATCGGCTCAGCAATAGACAAAGCTTGGAAAGGCGTTCCAACTTCATCCTCATCATCAATGTATGAGAAAGAAGACAAGTGGCTAACCAGGAGTAAATCCATCAAAAGCACTTAGTCTGATGATTCCCTCTTGGAGTTCACAGTTCTCTCGCTCTAGGTGATCCATCAAATCTGGAAGAGTTGGCTCTGGTGTAGTACCGGCGAGTCAGTGCGTCTTCAAAATAAATGAAGAGCAACAAAGATCAGACCACAGGGCCAGAGGCTGAGAACGAACCCTGCTTATGCAAATGATGCATGAAATGCTAGTGCATATGATTTGTTTTTATTTCAAAAGAACTTTTAGGGTTCTATTTGCAAACTTTGAAATATTAAACATTTTGAATTCAATGGAAAAATCTCATCGAATAATTCTTTGTCTGAAAATTTTTGCAAGGAAACCCCTTAAGTTCTTTGAAAAAAAAATTCCCATTTTTTGATGATATAGATGCAGATGAATGCATGAATGCATGAATGCAACAATCACACTCAAGGATCAAGCAAAGCACACCAGACAAAGGTCATGGGAAAGCTCATATTATCCTTAATATCAATCATCCATTTTGGTGGATTATGGTTTTCACCTTATCGATACCCAAGTTCCATTGATATTAACGATACATGAACCGGCCCAATCATCCTTAATATCAATCATCCATTTTGGTGGATTATGGTTTACACCTTATCAACACCCAAGTTCCATTGATATTAAGGATGTCTGAACGACTCAACCATGAATCACGGGTTTGTTGTGAGTCACGAGCATGGAGTCTCGGTTAAGAACCACCCAAAGGGAGTGTACTATGGTTTAAACCTGCCGAACATGTTCTACCAGAGGTTCCCATAGTCATCATCCCATCTTTCGAATATTATCGGAGGAACGAATACTCGTATTCCAAAAATATTCTCAAGAGAGACTCTTATGAGTGTAGTATCGCGTGACAATCACATCAAATCTGACATTTGAACGACTTCCGCACTACGTCCTAAAAATAGGCCACGATGGGCTTGGTAAACTAAGGTCCTTGGCTTCTACGGCACATATCGGAAGAATAATGCCTAACCACAAATAACTTGTGTGACATCATTAATCCAACATGACCTCCACCAAGTGAATGGGCTCGCAAGTCAACTTGCTAAGGAATAACTCCACACAAGTCGACGAGACTATGCCATTCTCCTATCATAAGGTGCACTCGAGTTCGGGTATAGAACTCATCTCACAGAGATCACCAAGCAAACAAGCAATTGTATATCAAGCAATTCAATCATTACAATCAATACAGTAATCCCAAATTGTACAAAAATATGTCATATAAACAGATATAATACAACAAAGTGTGAAAAGTAGGCAAACCCACCAGGAAACCAATCTTAGATTCCCCAGCAGAGTCGCCACTTTTCTGTAGCGGTGTATTCGTCACTTTATGATTTATTGACTAAATCAAAAGCAAAGCATACAAGATAGAGTCGCCACCACACTTCTATTTATCCAAAGGAATGGCTAGAAAGCGAACAAAAGCCTAAGAAGTTTTACACAGAGAAAACTAATAAAAGGTCAGAGATCTGGATAAGGGGGTAATTATGTTGTGGGAAGGTGTTAGGAACCCACAACATCCTAGGTACTCCTAGGGAACCTCTTTTCACAACTTGTTGTATCATTATTTGTTTATGAAATATTTTTGTGCAAACATTGATTGAAGAGATGAGAGAAGAATATACAATTTTTATTATTTTTGTGTTTGGATGGATGAAACCCATTGCCTACGTACCTTTTCATGAAAGATAAGGATCAAAACGTCGTAGTTCGGCTAAAAGATTTCCAAAATATGAGTGGATTGATTTTAAACAAAAGCCCTAAGGTCTTTCATTATCCACGGGAGAAAACTCAACCTAAATCAACAACAAGTCCACCATGTGAGAACAACTTCGACATACTAGAGGGGTTAACCCTGTTTTCAGTATGGAAGTCTTACAGTTCGATCACTAAGGACAAAGGGTGAGATTCACATCAACCACTAAGATAATTCAGATTTATGGCTAATGCATGAAAATTTGATTAAGAAGTGGACTAGGGCCACAAAAGCAATTGAGTGAGTGAAATTAACCAATTAGAAGTATTCACAAAGATGGTCAAAGTTGACATTAAATTCAATTCAGAAGAAGTATTGTGAAAATGAAGTTTGAAAATCAGAGGCTTAAGGCCTAGGTTTCTAGTTTTGAAAACAAGTGAAAATGTTTGCACAAAAGTTTTCTGGTTTTGGGTTACAAATGCAAGTGGAGGTTACAAAGAGACGAAAGGTGGGGATGAGGAGTAGAACTTCATTAGGAGTTCCTCTCTTGAGATCATATGTAGATGATCCAAGTGATTCCTTTGGAATAGGCAACAAGCATAAAGCAAGTAAAACATGGTATCAGAGATAGCCAAAATAAATGGAAACCAGATGCCAATCCATGGACTTATACCAGACTCAGAAAACAAAGATGGATACCAGATGCCAATCAATGGACTTATACTAGTCTCACAAAACAAAGAAACATGGATACCAGATGCCAATCTATGGACTTATACTAGTCTCACAAAGCAAAGAAACATGGATACCAGATGCCAATCAATGGACTTACACTAGTCTCACAAAACAAAGAAACATGGATACCAGATGCCAATCTATGGACTTATACTAGTCTCACAAAACAAATAAAACAAATGCAATAAGCAAGAGGAAACAAGTTGCCAATAAATGGTCTTACACTCGACTCCAAGGAAATGGGATGCCAATCAATGGTCTTAGTCCCAACTCCTGCCAGATCACAGGAAACAACTGCCAATAAATGGACTTACAATTGACTCCTCAATGGACCAAACAAAATGTCACAAAGTATGAACAATGATCATGAAATGATATACAATTAATGCTCAAAGATGAAAACAATGCACAAAGGCACAAACAAACAATTATGCACATATGGACAAGTAAGCAAACAAAAGTCAATTATCACACACTATACTCAATCAAGAGGCTCAATCAAGGTTAGGTTTTAGTCAAGGGGTCATATCGACCTTGACAAACAAACCATTACTGTCATGGGTATTTTGAGCTCTTAACCCTAACATTGAGAGTTAGGGTGAAGCAGATGAAATGGAGAATGAGGGGTGTGCCTCATAGCTCTTATCCCTGGCCTGGGAGAGCTTTAATCCATGAAAATGTGGGGGTTCAGAATGAGGGAACCCTCTCCACTGACTGACACAACAAGAGTTTGGGTTTTTATTCAAATTGCATCAACACATGGTGTGAGCAAGATGAATGACACACTGAGTAGCAGGGGATGGATTACACATCCCTTTTATCTGCCAATTGCCTCTTAAGAGGACTTAACCTGCTTGGCACAAAATTAAACAAGCAAAAACATGGCCTCTTAAGGAGGGCTTCAGACAGGTGTCTGCCAATAACAGCAGGTCTTCCAGACTACATGAAGAATAGGGATTATACCTAAGTGGTATGCCAACCACAAGCAAACCAAAGCAAAGTTCAAATGAACTTAAAGCAACTTAGGTACCTGTGTAAACAACTAAACAAATCAGTACAGTAATCAGACAAACAGACAACAGTCAACAACAAACAGACAATCCCAATGTACAATATATAAGCCAAACAACTCAAATGAGCTGTCATCAAAGCCTAAAAAACAAACAAATGTTAGCAATCAATAGAAAATATCAACATTCAAATGATGAAGCAACATCAACCATGGAATTTGGGTGCTTGGTCCTGAAATTCAAAGCTCAGATGTAAGTACAAACCACTAGGTCAAAGCCTAGGGTCAAAGGTGAAGAAAAAATTCAAAACAAGAGCTAATATTCAACACAATGCAACTTCAAACACATATTAACATGTCCTAAAAAGGATCACATCAAAATCATCAATCAAAGGCATTTCATGTGCAAGGTAAGTCAAAGACAATTTCAAAGCTCATATTTGGACATTGAGAAAGAAAATTCCAAATCAAAACAGAAATGATTCGAATAATTCTGGAAAAATTCATGAGCAGTCAATACTTCCAACATGATCATCATACAAAAAATCAGAAGCATCCAAGTTCAAATGACATGGAAATAAAATGGCACAAGTTGATCAACCAAATGTGTGACACAAATTGTCACACCATGCTAACATGTGCATAAAACAGAAATGGTAAATGAGAAAAATACCAAACCAAGCCTAAAACATCCATTAACATGTCAAGAAACATCATGCAAATTTTCATGTCCATTGGATTAAAATCAAGCATTTCATGATAAGATGAATGGAGCAAGGTCACAAATGTACACATGATCACAAAGTCTAGCACAATCCAAAATCCAGCCATGCACAATTTCAGAATTTATCATCATCAAATTCTAGACATTCTAAGGAACAAGTAGCAAAAAACCAGGCATTTTTTGGAGCATTTTTCAATTTGTTATGAATTTTTAAAGTTGGCAAAAAAATATGAAAATCAAAATGATCACATGTACATAATTTGGAGGGAAATTGCATATTGATGCATTAATTTGAAAAATTGCCTTCGGCCAGAATCGAACTTGGTTCGAATTTAAATGAGCGCGCGCTAACACAAAACGGTGTCGTTTCCTACGGAAACCCTAGCGAACCAGAGTGGACGCTAGGCCGTCGCTAGGATGAAGATCTTCATCTTCCTCACGAAGATGAAGATGAACAGTAACACAGTCCAGAAATTTTTTCTAGAAATCCAAAACAAGTACATCATTTCAAAGATCTTTCCATGGTGATTACAGATCAACTCATATCTAAGCCTTATTCCACAAGATCAAAGAGAATCGAGCAAAATAAAATTTGTGCACAAAACTTGAATCACACATATCTCATTCAATAATGCGTCATTTCACATGAAATTTAGCTCAGAATCACCAGCAAGAATAGATCTACAAGAATATGGCAATGAATTGCAAAATTATGAGATTCGAAACTTGACCTCTTGAAGAGCAGATCCTTGAAGATGCACGATCCAAAGCCTTGAATGATCCAAATCCACTCTATAACACTTGTAATGATGTTTGATGAAGAAATTAACGCTTGGCAGGTGCTGGATCTAGCTCAAAACAGAATTTCCATCTTCACCTTCATGAGCTTGCTACACTTGATTCTTGCACGAAATTCACAATCCAAAGCTTAATCTGCATTCAACCAAAGCCAGAGAACAAGAATATGGAAAGAAATTTCAATGTTATGAAGAGAAAATTTGAATTATGCTTGAGAGAAAATTTTGGAGGGAGAGAGAATTTGGATCTTGAAATGGTGAAAAATGATTCACCTCCCCCAAATTCTGTTAGATTAGAGTATTTATATGCTCTCTTAATCACCTTGCTAATCCATACTTAATTTGGTTAATTAAAATAAGGTGTTTTGCAAAATTTCAAAAATGCATGGTGCATGGACTAATCCCACGTGAACAGTACCATTTGCTTCATCAATTACACTTAAAATCATTTTTTAAACCCAATGGCAATGGTAGAAAGTTCCCATGATGCACCATTTTTGAATTTTGCAATTTCCCTCCAAAAAGGCATGGAGTAGCAAATGATCATGTGATAACAATTCATGCAATGTGGTGAATGTTTTGAAAAGCTCATGTCATGAGAAGCAAAATGCAAAAAGAACCACCAGATTTGGAGTTATGGATCAAAAGATATGGCCATTTGAAGTTCCATGCACACTTGGCAATGATTGGATCATATCTCCTCAACTATTCATCAGATGCTCATGATCTTGGACTTTTTGGAAATGGGAGAGAAAGATATTCAACTTTCATGTTGGACAAAATTTCATTTGAAGCTCCTTTGATATTGGATAGTTGAGTTGAAGTTGGATCAAAAACTTTCCATTTTTGGAAAGTTGAAATTACAGGTCACTTTCCATTTTTGGAAGCTTTTGACTGGACCTCAATTTCTTCAATGTGAGTGTTTGAAATGTCAAATGAGACTTGTTTGAACATGAAAGAAGTGTATCCATCAACTCCCCAACCTCAAAGTCCATAGTTGACTGCACAGTTGACTTTCTGGGTCTTCAGATGACCTGAAAATGTCCTGATGAAATTTAAGTCTTTACCACTTGGGATTTTGCTTCAAAATGACATCATAGCTCATATGAACTCTTGTAAATGATCATGGGGTCCAAATCTCAAGAATAACCACCATCTATTTCTCAATGAATGCCTTTGATGTGATTGACCTGCAATTGCTTCAACTGCAAGACAAAGGTTAGATGACATATTTTCGTACTTTTGGTTAGAGATTAAAAGAAAAAAATGATATACAAATGCAAGCAATGCTTGGTGATCAAGAACCACTCTCAAAAAGATATCCAACTACAGGGAAGGAAACAAGGTGTCCAATGATCCTTGAGGCAAATGCAATGATATGATATGATGCCATGAGGGATCTTAGGGACAAAATTGGGGTCTTACAGCATGCTCTTTATTTCATCTTTCACATTGGTAATGTCAGTGTGGATACCATCCAGACGGGTAAGGATTATGGTCAGATTTTCTGCATAGGATGGAAGTTCCGGTTCATCTATGTTATAGTAGTTTGGAGAGGTTTCAGGGTCAGATTTATCAACAGGGATATGGTCATCTAAATACTCATATATAGGCGGTGTCTCAGGAGGTGATGGTGGAGCAATGTGGTGTTCATCTAAATCATAAAGCCAGTTATTTCGGTTATGAACACTTGTTCTCTCATGGTTTGGTAAGGTAAATAGCTGGACAACTTCGTTATTAATGAGGTAATCAAAAGTATCCGGCCCAAGGTTTCCTATGATTCTACGGTCAAAGCAAAATTCAATATACATGGGTTGGATGTATCCAAAAGGTGTATGCTCGTAAAGTGGGCGTCTAAGTCCAATGGCATCAGCTATCATGGTTACTAGGCCGCCTATTATGATTGGGGTGCGATTGTTCTTTGCAAGGTGAACAAATCTTTCCATCATAAATGTCACAACATTGACATGTCGACCTTGGTCGACACAGAGTAAGATGAAAAGTTCATCTCGTGACACTGTGGTGTTGTTCGCTTCTTTTCCAAACAGGGTGTAGGCTAGTATTTTGTGGAAGTAGCGGATAGCGGGGTTGTGTATCATTTGGGAGTGCATATCGTTTAGGTTAGGGTGGTAGTCTCCAGTTAAACTACCCCAAAAGTAATCTAGGTCGACGTCATCGATTAATTTCTCATGGCGGGTAGTGAAAACAAATGGGCCACTAGGAAATCCTAGGAGGTCAGCAAGGTCTCTACGGTTATAAGTGAAGTCCATACTAAACAGCCTAAAGGAAATCAACCCTTTGTTAAGTCCATAACCATGCTCGGGGTTGTAAACTAAGGAGCTAAGGAATTCTAGGGAGATTTCACGGTATGTGACAAACCTTCTCTTAATAGCAGCATTCTCCCATCCTAGCTGGTTAAACATAAACAAGGTGCTATCTCGGATACCTAACCTATCCATGGTAGGTCCATCATAATATATGGATAAAGCCATATCCTTCTGAGCTAAATAATCATAGCGCCTTCTCTGAACTCTGCCTCTGAAAACTATATCTACTGCTTGCATAATGAAAGTTAGTTACTAACTAGTTATATTTCGCCTGTTAATCAGTATCCAATGTTTCTAAGTTAGTAACTAGAAGCAACAAGTATATTACTGCATAGAATCAGTGAAAGGGAGCAAAATAAAAATAAAAGTCAAAGAAGGGAAATGCTTAAAAACAAAGATAATAAATTTTAAAAAAAAGGCGGGTTGTCTCCCACTAAGCACTTTATTTAACGTCGTAAGTTCAACAGTAACGTTGTGATATACTAGTTTTGGGGTTGAGCGGGCAGCTCTATAAGTCTTAGACTATTTGAATAGTCTTTGTTGTCTATACTATGATAATGTTTTAATCGTTGCCCGTTTACCATAAACGGTTTACTATTTCGACCTTTGATTTCTATCGCACCGCTTTTAAAGACTTTTGTGATTTCAAAAGGGTCTGACCACCTAGATTTAAGTTTTCCCGGAAAAAGCTTAAGTCTCGAATTAAATAGTAGCACTATGTTGCCGACATTAAACTATTTCCTAGATATACATTTATCGTGCCATTTTTTGGTTTGTTCTTTGTATATCTTGGCATTATCATAGGCGTTTAGTCGAAGTTCTTCCAATTCGTGAATGTCCAAAATTCGCTTCTCTCTTGCGGAAGTATAATTTAGATTTAGGGTCTTAATTGCCCAATAAGCTTTGTGTTCTAATTCCACAGGGAGATGGCATGATTTACCATAGACTAATTTAAAGGGTGTGGTCCCTATTGGGGTCTTGTAGGATGTCCTATAGGCCCACAAAGCTTCGTTTAGTTTAGATGACCAATCTTTTCTAGATATTCCAACAGTATTTTCTAGAATTTTTTTGATTTCTCTATTCGAAACCTCGACTTGCCCACTGGTTTGTGGGTGATAAGGTGTTGCTACACGGTGTCAGACTCCATACTTCAGAAGAAGTTTCCCAAGCTATTCGATATGAAATGGGAGCCACCGTCACTAACGACTAGTTTTGGCACACCGAATCTAGGAAAGATTATGCTCTTGAACAACTTAATCACTACTTGTGTGTCATTTGTCGGAGAAGCTATGACCTTGATCCATTTCGAAATGTAATCGACAGCTACGAGTATGTACTTATTACCAAAAGAAGACGGGAATGGACCCATGAAGTCAATCCCCCACACATCAAAGACTTCCACTTCTAAGATGCGTTGGCACCGGTCGCAATTTATAACCGCATTATGGACATATTTCCATAGAGTAGGCCAAAATAGGCCCTATTGTAAGATCTTAGCACAAGTTTTTCATGTGCTTGCGTGTCCATCATAGGGGGCGGAATGGAAATGAGAGATTATGTCGTCTATTTCATCCTCAGGAACACATCGACGGAAGATACCGTCGGTACCTCTTTTGAAAAGCAGAGGTTCATCCCAATAGTATTGTTTTAGATCATGAAAGAATTTCTTCTTTTGTTGGTATGATAGGTCTGGTGGAAGTACTCCAACAACTAGGTAGTTGACAAAATCGGCATACCGTGGCAGAGTTGCATTCGCATGAATTTCTTCCACGGATTCTTCTATTTCGGCATCATTTAAGGTTAGTTCAGACATGTCGCTTTCCATTTGGGCTATAAGTCGTTCGTAAGGGAAATCATCATTGATTGGAATTTGTTCAGGCTTATTCCATTCGATTCGTGATAAGTGGTCTGCTACTACGTTTTCAGTACCCTTCTTATCTTTTATCTCTAAGTCAAATTCTTGTAAGAGTAGGATCCATCTTAAGAGTCTTGGTTTGGCATCCTTCTTACTTAGCAAATATCTAATAGCGGCATGGTCGGTATAGATAATGATTTTTTCTCCTACTAAGTAGGAACGAAATTTGTCTAAAGCGAACACAACGGCTAGAAGTTCCTTTTCAGTGGTGGCGTAGTTCATTTGGGCATGATCTAATGTTCTACTTGCGTAGTAGATAACATGAAGTTTTTTATCCTTTCTTTGTCCTAGCATTGCGCCTACGGCATAATCACTCGCATCACACATGATTTCGAAAGGTAATCTTCAGTCAGGTGGTTGCATGATAGGTGCGGTGATTAAAGATGTTTTTAATTGCTCAAATGCCATTAAACATTTCTCATCAAAGATAAATTCAACATCCTTCATTAATAAACCAGTAAGTGGTTTGGTAATTTTCGAGAAATCTTTGATAAAGCATCAGTAGAAACCGGCGTGTCCTAAAAAGCTTCGTATTTCTCGTACCATTTTTGGAGGTTGAAGATTCTCTATGATTTCGATCTTAGCTTTGTCTACTTCAATTCCTTTATCAGATACTATGTGTCCTAACACGATTCCTTGTTGGACCATGAAATGGCATTTCTCCCAGTTCAAGACGAGATTCACCTTTACGCATCTTTCAAGTACCATTTCAAGGTTTGATAGACATCCTTCAAAACTCTGCCCGCACACAGAAAAGTCGTCCATAAAGACTTCCATAATGTCGTCTATAAAGTCAGCGAAGATTGGCATCATGCATCTTTGGAATGTTGCGGAAGCGTTGCATAATCCAAATGGCATTCATCGGTAAGCGAATGTACCATAAGGGCATGTGAAGGTTGTCTTCTTTTGGTCGACAGGATGGATAGGAATTTGAAAGAATCCTGAATAACCGTCTAGATAGCAGAAGTGGGAATGCTTAGCCAATCGGTCAAGCATTTGATCAATTAAAGGCAGAGGAAAATGATCCTCTCAAGTGGCTTTGTTTAGTTTTCTGTAATCGATGCATATTCTACTTCCGGTCACAACTTTTTGTGCTATAGATTCACCCTTCTCGTTCTTAACAACTTTAACACCCCCTTTCTTGGGTACTACATGAACGGGGCTAACCCATTGACTATCGGAGATCGGGTATATGATTCCAGCATCTAATAACTTCTTTACTTCATCCTTGACTACAGTACTTAAGATTGGGTTGATCCTTCTCTGGTGTTCTCTAGAGGTTTTACAATCTTCCTCTAGCATAATGTGATGCATACAGATAGAAGGACTTATTCCTTTTAGGTCGGCAATGTTGTAGCCTAACGCGGTTGGATATTTTCTTAAGACATCTAGTAACTTTTCAGTTTCCATATGTCCCAAGTCAGCGTTGACTATTACTGGTCTTTTGAGTTCAGTGTCTAGGAATTCGTATCTTAGGTTCTTTGGTAGTGTTTTTAATTCCAAGTCTGGTTTCTTCGAGCATGGCATGTGGTTGGGTGTAAGTGCTAAGCATTCGTTTAGATTGTCATTTTGGTATGGTTCACGCCAATTATCATCTTCAAAGATTGAAGGGATTTGGATTTTCATTATATCAGGATATGTGGTTTCTTGCATCTCTATCTCTCTTACGCACTCATCTATGACATTAAGTAGATAACAAGTATCGTCTATAGCTGGCGCTTGTAAGAATTGTGTCAATATGAATTCAACCTTTTCTTCTCCAACTTCGAATGTTAGCTTACCTCTTTTCACGTCTATTATGGCTCCGGCGGTGGCTAAGAATGGCCTTCCTAATATAATAGGTGTACTGACATCTTCTTTGATGTCCATGATTATGAAGTCTGTAGCAATGTAGAATTGTCCTACACGTACTGGGACATTCTCTAGTATACCGACAAGATATTTGATTGAGCGGTCAGCTAGTTGAACAGACATCTTGGTTGGTCTTAGTTCTCCCATGTTGAGCCTTTTACATATGGTTAAGGGCATTACACTAATGCTGGCTCCTAGGTCGCATAGAGCTTTGTCTATGACGAAATGACACAGGGTATGGAGAAACTACCTGGGTCTTTTAGTTTGAGAGGCATGTTATTTTGGATTATTGTGCTACACTCAGCGGTAAGTGTAACTGTTTCATTATCCACGATATTTTTCTTATTGGATAGAATATCTTTAAGAAATTTGGCATATGATGGCATTTGTGTGATGGCTTCTGTAAAGGGAATTGTAATGTTTATTTGCTTCAGAAGTTCAACAAATTTCCTAAATTGCCCTGCAGTTTTAGAATTTGCGCGTCTTTAAGGATACGAAATGGGTGGTTTATAAGGTGGTGGAGGCACATAAGGTTTTTCTTTCTCTTCAACCTCTCGGGTATTATCTTCCTTCTCCTCCGGTTCACTTACCTTCTCAGTTGTTGTTTTGTCTGGTTTTTGGTACATGGCAGAATTTTGGAGTCTTGGATCTACGGGTCCGTCTAGTTCTTTTCCACTCCTCAATATAACGGCATTTGCATGTCCTTTTGGATTAGGTTGCGGATGTCCAGGAAATGTGCCAGCGGGAGTGGCAGTAGATGCTTGTTATTGAGCCACTTGTGAAAAATGTGTTTCAAGCATTTTGTTGTGGGTGGCTAAGGCGTCTACTTTGCTCGCTAATTGTTTAAGTTGCTCACTAGTATGTATGTTTTGGTTCAATAAGTGTTTGTTTGTTTGAGCTTGGGTAGGTATGAAGCTTTCCATCATAAGTTCAAGGTTGGACTTCCTAGGCATGTTAGGAGCATTATTAGCTAGCTTTTGATATCCAGGCGGAATAACGGGTGCATGGCCAGGTGCATACAGGGCATTGTTATTCTTATACAAAAAGTTGGGATGGTTTTTCCAAACTGGGTTGTATGTATTCGAATAAGGGTTTCCTTGTGCGTAATTTACTTGATCGGTTGGGACTCCTGCCAATATCTGACATTCTGGTGCAGTGTGTCCAGGAGTTCTACATAACTCATAGTTTGGAGTCACGGCAGCCACGGTGGCTGCGGGTGGTATGGTCAAGTTGTCTAACTTTTGAACAAGGGCGTCTACCTTTGCATGGACGTGGTCAAGGCTACTGATTTCGTACATTCCACTTTTTGTTTGGGACTTTTCTACTGGAGTTCTTTCACCTCCCTATTGGCAATGGTTTTGGGCCATGTTTTCAATGAGTTGATATGCTTCATTGTATGCCTTGTCCATAAGTGCACCGCCCACGGCAGCGTCTACTGCCAGTCTTGTGTTATACAGAAGCCCATTGTAAAATGTGTGAATGATCACCCAGTCTTTGAGACCGTGATGTGGACATATCCTCATCATGTCTTTGTATCTCTCCCACGCGTCGTAGAGAGATTTTACATCCTTTTGTCGAAATCCGTTGATTTAAGCTCTTAGCATAGCAGTTTTGCTTGGCGGAAAATATCGGGATAAGAAAACGTTCTTCAGTTCTTCCCATGTTGTAAATGAGTTGGATGGCAAGGATTGCAACCAAGCCCAAGCTCTGTCTCTTAGAGAGAAAGGAAAGAGGCGTAGTCTTATCGCATCTTGAGATACACCATTCGCCTTCATAGTGTCTGCATACTGCACAAACTTGGTCAAATGCTCATTAGGGTCGTCTGTAGGATTTCCAGCAAATTGATGTTGTTGGACGGCTGATAAAAATGATCGTTTCGATTGATAGCATGGGCAACAATGTTGCTGTGAGGTTCTTGTTGGGACGAGGTAGCGTAGAACTTAAGAGGATGATTTTGTGGTTCCACTGTAGCCATGGTTGGTTTTTTAACTGGTTCAGCAGTAGGAAAGAAGATATCAGGAGTATTGTACCTTCGTTGGTACTCTAGTATTCGGCGTCTTAAATATAAGAAATGCTCTAATTCTGCGATTGGTGGTGCTAAGTTGTCGCCTTGTGAGCGAGTACTTGGCATATAATCGGGGGAAATAAGGGAAAGGAGATTAGTTTTTGCCTTAGTCTATACAGTGCAACGAAAGAATCGTACTATTTGACTAAATCAGGTCCCCGGTAACGGCGCCAAAAACTTGATACGTCTCGTGACTGTATATAGAATATAGTTTATCGGGTACTTGACTGCAAGTGTGCCTCTAGTCGTTTTAGTTTTAAAATATATCGAACCCATAAGGACCGATGGTCAAACTAATGCTACCGACGTTACTATGTTTAGCTAAGGGAATGATTTTTAGAAGTTTGGTTGAAGAAAAATAAATCTAAGGGAAGTTAAGTCTTAAGAAAATATAAATAGGAGGATATCAGTATGCAACGCATTAATCGTCAGGGATTTGATAAGTCATCGGTGTATAATTTAAGCACCAAATATCTTTCTGTAGAAAATACTTATTTAAAAGGCTTTATCTCACACTCTCGTGATTGTTGATTCGGACTATACGTTTAAGTCAGAATGTACGCTCTCGCTGTCCCATTTGAAGTTAAAAATACTTTTTGAAAATAAATAAGTTCTAATTGCTTTTAAAGTGCTCTCGCTGTTTTTAAAATCAATGCCTAGTTTTTACTATCCAGTTCGACCCTCACGCTCTCGCGATTATCGGTTCTCACCTTAGTTAATTTCCCACTCTCGTGGAAAAATTGTATTAAATAGCTTCTCACTCTTGTGACAAAGTTAATTAAATTTAAATTAAAAACCACAACCAAAAAGATTTTTTGAGAAAAGAAGTTTTACACCGATTATTATTAAATCTTGTCTAATTAAATTGTTTACATACCGATACCGGTAGTTTAGCCGGACATGTTAAATAACACAAACATAGACGAATATAAACAGATCAATAATAAAGCAAACATGATTATAATAATAAAGCAATAACAATAGTAATTGAATAAAAACATGGAAATTGGATTAATAGAATACGCTGAATGTTGAAGTACTTGAGCAGTCCTCCACAAGTCGATAGGATTCTGCTTCTTCGAAATAATTGCTTAAACTAAATTAAATAAATTTTAGTAGTTCCCCAGTGTAGGAAACTACTACTATGGCTAAATGAAAAACGGAAAGGAAAAAGGGAAAATCAAAGGTCTGAACGGTAAAAGAAAATAATGTTGTTGAAGAAAAATAAAAGAAAAATAGAACTGCTGTGGAAAAATAAAGTGCAGAGAAAGGTCTTGAAAGTTGGCTTCAGAGAGGAAAATTAAGCGTGCCCGTAGATTTACAACTTCCATCCTTTTATATTCCCCATTAGGTCTTGGCAGTTGAGAGAAATAAGGATGACTTGGTTGAGTGAGGAATCCACGGGAAAGTGGCTGAGGAACGAGAAATAAGGGCTTGGTGGATCACTTCTATTGACAGATTCAAAGCGCTGATTTTGGCCGCGTGACGTTCTTGATGGGCTGTGACGGTCGTGACAGGCTGGGTGTGACGGTCGTGACAGGCTTTGTGACGGTCGTCACATGCACATAATTTGTATTCTCTGCTTTTCTGCTGTTTTCCCTTCTGTTTCTTCTTCTTTTCCTTCCTTTTCTATACTTTGCTCATTTAAGCATGTGAATTGAAATACCTGCAAAAATAACTCGAACACTTACGGAATAATCGGAATATAAATGAAAGTGGTACAATTTTTTAATGTAACAGGAAAATATACGACATATTTTCACGTTATCAAACACCAAAGAAGTGTTACCCACAAGTCTTTCAAGAAAAATAAAACTCCTCAAGTAAACAAGCTCCACCTCACAAGGAGAGCTATCAATTTTAGAAGAATTCGATTATGAGATACCAGAGACTACTCCTACATAAGCCTTTCTCAATATTATCATCAAGAGGCGAAATAAGACAGACAGAAAGATCAACATTCTGGCTTGTATGCTCACACAAAATGGATCCCAGTAGCCTCTTGGAGTATTCAGTGATGATGAGAAGGAGGCGGATTCTGAGTAGTCTTTTCTTATTTGTTTTTTATTGTTACTTTTGTTATTCTTTTTTATCTTTTTCCTATTGTATTTGAATTTCCCTTTTCAATTATTGAAGTATTTTGGTTTTTAAATGCTTGTGAAATTTTCATTCTTATAATATGATTTATGTTCTTGAATATCTTCCATATCTATTTGTTTCTCCCTCATTTTTAATAATACAAAAGGGGGAGAAGTATACTCTCAAAGGGAGTAGGATATACTCTCTATATATCACATTTATTTTCTTGTTTGTCCACCTCCATAATGGATGATTGTAATCATCAAAAAGGGGAGAATATGGATTTATGTTCTTTTAGGTATAATGACTGTATTAAAATCTTAACATGTTTGGTTTTTATGATGACACCATTGTGAGGTGAAGTCTTCAACTGATGTGATGATCAAATTGTGATGCTTAGAGATTAAGATGAAAAAGTATATTTCTAAAAGAAAACACATAATGACTAGCGCCATTTGGTGGAATCTCTGATGATCTTAATCAAGCAATCTCTTTAATCATGGTACCTATCAAGAAGATTTATCAAGCCTCATGTGATAGAAGAAAGCAAGTCCCATATGAAGTGTTGAATCATGGATGTATCAAGAAAGGGATCTTGAATCTTCAGAGTTGTAAAAGAGAAGAAGATTGAAATCTCACCTTGTTTTTGTCGAGTGGTTTATATATGTAAAGGTATACGATTAGCTCTTGAATTACTAAGGCAAACCACATACACACTTTCAAATTATTTGAAAGCCATTATGATTTTGTTAAGTCTACCATAATTTTTTTTGTTCCTAGCCAATGGATTAGAGACTTATTCTAATCAATTAAGAGTGTTTTTATATGGCTTAATTGATTATCCCATTAGGTTTAATCACTTTCCTCTTTTGTAATCCTAACAATCAATTAGAGGATGCCATAATTGATTAGTGACAACGCCATTTAAAAACCTTCCATATTTTAATCATGTGCTGGTATAATCTTATTGGTCCATAAAAGGATGTTCATAATAAGAAAGAAAAAAGTGAAGTACCACGATATTGTACTTGGCCACTCGATTTGGCTAGGTCATTCGATTGATCTTGGTCACCTTGGTCCCCCGAAGTTGGGTCTGATTGAGTTTCATTGGTATTAACAAGTGTTCTCTTAATATTGTTGGGGGAAAAACAAACAAATCATAATGAAAAAAGAGGAACACAATCACAACGCAAGATATTAGCGTGGAAACTCCAAAATCGGAGAAAAAACCACAGTCATTGTTAATAGAGAACCAGAGAATAACACTGTGAAAATTGTTACAACACATAATATATCCTCAACAAACCCAGGCCATTAGTACACCCACACCCTCCAAAACAAATATTTAACTACATCTCACAACACTCGAATACAATAGTATAAGAAAACAAAGAAAGTCAAATATAAGCTTAAAGTTCCTTTGACTGGTGCATCTTGGAATGAAGAACTTGAATCCTATATATAGCCTTGGACTCCTCATTCCTTCATAAAACCAAGCGATGTGGGGCTTCAAAGAACTTATACCCTATATTTAGTCTTGGACTCTCTCTTCATTCACAAAACTAAGCGATGTGGGACTTCTTCAGCATGTATATTTTCAATCAACCCCAATAATCTCCACCTTGATTGAAAATAATACATAAACTTTCATTGTCTTCACTGACAATCATACTCCATCATAAAGACTGTAGTCACTTGAAGCTACACGACTCCAAGAATTTTCACATTGTCTTCACCGATAATCATAGTTTTAAAAACTATGATACTCTCTCATAAAAAAATATATTTCACTTGAAGATAAACCACTTCAATAATTTCACATTGTCATCACTGACAATCATATATTTTATCACGAAGAATAAATTTCACTTGACGTTAAACCACTCCAAGAATTTAAAATTGTCTTTAACGACAATCATAGTTTTAAAAAACTATCATACTCCACCTAAAGAAGAGTATACTTCACTCGAAGCTAAACCACTTCAAGAATTTTCACATGTCGAAAACTAGGTTGAAACTTTGTGGTGCAACTTCCTTGTTGGCATAAATCTCATCAACCACCGACATAATCTTCCACCTTGTGTAATCTTGATTGTATCAACACGTCTTTGAATTGATCTTTCCACAAGTCAAAAAAGTCTTCCATCAACTTTCTCTAGCCCAAACTGTATAACTGAATTTTTTACTGCAGCTCAACAACACTTTCACAACACTACCCTTCTTTTCTGATGTGGAATATCAGACAAAACTACAACCACAAAGCATACTAAGAATACTTATCCCTGGATCGAGCCAGGCTCTAATACCATTTGTTGGGAAAAAACAAACAAAGATTAAAGAAAAAAAGGAACACAATCACAACACAAGATATTAACGCGGAAACTCCAAAACCGGAGAAAAAACCACGGTTGTTGTCAATGGACAACCAGAGAATAACACTATGTGAAAATTGTTACAACATATAATATACCCTCAACTAACATAAGCCCCTAGTACATCCACACCCTCCAAAACAAACATTTAACTATATCTCACAATACTCTAATACAAGAATATAAGAGAGCAAAGAAAGTCAAGTATAAACTTAAAGTGTTTTTGACTGGTGCATCTTGAAATGAAGAACTTGAATCCTATATATAGCCTTGGACTCCCTCTTCCTTCACAAAATTAAGCGATGTGGGACTTCAAAGAACTTGTATCATATATATAGCCTTGTACTCTCTCTTCATTCACAAAACTAAGCGATATGGGACTTCTTCAACATGTATATTTTCAATCAACCCCAACAAATACCAATCAGACTCTTAATACCAATCATAATTACTTTTCCTTGATTTTGATACTTTTCATTGATTTTGATTAGCCAAATCAAAATGTATGATGTTTTTAAGAATTTAAAATTTACTCCTTAACTTTGTACTGTATTCATCTATATATTATGTATGGTACTTGTTTATTATCATTAAGCATAAATGACTGGATGTATAACTAAATCTTGTTTTGTTATTTATCATGATACAATGACCTAAATGGAAAGCGAGTTTTATGAATCAATTTGGCGGACAATGTTTACCACATGGTAGGTTTATAAACAGTCGGGCGAGATCATAACTATAAAGGATAAATCGAGTTGTTATGCAAAAGGGTAAAAGGCAACAAGTCGCCCACAAAGAGGCGAGATGTGCCAAACTACATCATTTATGTTGAAATATAAGTTGACGTAACAAATCTTGAAAGCATCAATTTATTAAGTGATCACTGGCAAGACAAAAAGGCTAGACATACACAAGTTTATGATTTAGTTAATCATTTGTATTATTGGATAAGGCGAGTTATTGTATCCATCATTTGTAATTTCTTTAAGAACTTTTTAAGTCTGCTCTGAATTATAGGGTGACACTATTTTCTCCTACGTGGGTATGGTTATTAACGAGGCACCCCATATTTATCTTGTTTTAGTATTTGTAGGGTCACATGCTGAAAAGAAATGGTGAAACCTTAAAGTAAATATTTGATCAACTGGAAGATACTTGATTCCCTATGGGGTGAACAAAAATGATGGACTTCAATTGGAAGATCCTTTCCGCCCTAGGAGGAGAATATAAATGTTGGACTTCCACCAGATGATCATTGTCGCCCTATAAGGCGAATACAAATGTTGGACCTTTACTGAAGGATCTTTCCGCTATACGAGGGGAATACATCACTAGACCATCATAGAAGAATCCATGGCGCCTTAATATGATGCTCATTCAACGTCAATGCTATGAATAACAAAAAAAAACTACAATGGTGAGAATTACATAAGCAAACCGCCAAAGGCGTGAACATATTCATTAAAGAAAATCCCCGAAGGAAAAGGTAATAGAACCTATTCTAACGGGGAGATGAAACAAATAATACGAAAGAATGGGCCTAAGAGTCGGAAAAACTCACCTGTACAAAGTCTCGCATGAGAGATTCAACTTAAAGTCTTGCATGAGGGGCTTAACTTAAAGTCTTTCCTGAGGGACTCAACTTAAATTCTTACCAGAGAGACTCAACTTAAATTCTCACCCTAGGGACTCAAATTAAATTCTCACGTAAAAGACTCAACTTAAAGTATCGCATGAGGAACTCAACTTAAAGTGTCGCCTGATGGACTCCACTTAAAGTATTTCCTTATGGAATCTACTTAAAGTCTTTCTTGAGGGATTTAACTTTAAGTCTAGCATGGGGGAATCAACTTAAAGTATCTCCTAAGAGACTCCACTTAAAGTCTCACCTGAGGGACTCAACTTAAAGCCTCTCTTGATGGAATCAACTTAAAGTCTTGCTTGAGGAACTCAACTTAAAGTCTCTCATGAGGGAATCAACTTAATTTCTCACCTTAGGGACCCAAATTAAATTATATCCCTAGGTACTCAACTTAAATTATAGCCTAAGGGGGGAATCCACTTAAAGTTTCTCCAAAGGGATTAAACTTAAAGTCTCTCCTAAGGGACTCAACTTAAAGTCTTGCCTAAGAAAATCAACTTAAAGTCTTGCATGAATGACTCAACTTAAAGTCTCACATGAGAGACTCAACTTAAAGTCTTTCCGAAGAGAATCAACTTAAATTCTTGCCTAGAGACAAAACACCTTTTTTCCTAGATTAAATCGCTTCTCCATTTTCAATACACGGTGATTGTGTAGTGGTATTATTTTATCAGGCCATAAAAGATAGCCCATGATGAGAAAATGAGAAAATATTTATGATGTTATACTTGGCCACTTGATGGGGATTGGTCACCTAATCAGGCTTAGTCACCTTGGTCGCCTGAAGTTGGGCTTGAATGCCTGATTTGGTGTGTGATCCATTTGCTTAAAACATGGATTATGAGGTGGCCAAGTAAGGTCGATTAAAGAAGGAATAAGTCTTCCACTACTCCCATGTTCCCAATCATGTAATAGTGGAAATTCCATCTCTTGGTTTTCTAGCCCAAGTCCAATAGGTCATCTATAAATAACCTGGTTCATAGTTAAGGAGGGACAATCTAATTTTCATACAGAAAACCACATACATAGAGTTTTTCATCTCCTACATGAGCTATATTTCAATCTTACTTCAAACCTTAAATCCTCTGACATTTCTTAATCACTAAGGATTGTCATGTATTGTACCTTTAGCAAATACATATCATATAATCGATTTTGTGATATGAATAATCGATTATGAGCATTAAAAATCCATGGATTCTTTCCATTTTTGAGACACACTCTGACCTATAAATGGAGGGATTATTTCTCATTTCATTCACACCAGAAAACTTATTTTGAATACTCTTTCTCACTCTCCACTCTCTTCTCTCTCTTTATTTCTTCTTCATTTTTTCCTTAGTACTTTGAGAGTGGAATTTACCTGTGAGGTATTTGGTTTTGGTGTGGGGGAAATTTTGTAATATCTCTTATGAGAGTTAAACCAAGATAAAAATCTCTTGTTTGCTTTATGACGATTTCCATCAAAATTCACATTTCATTTGTGAGTTTAGCCTATTATAAAAGCTCTTGTTTGGTTCAAGATATTATCTGTTAAAATATCCACTTGGTTCGTGTGCTACCACTAGTGTTAAAACTCTCATCTAGTTCGGGATTAGCCTTATACAAAATCTCATGTCTGGTTTATAGGGATAGTCATTGTAAAACTCTAGTTTGTTTGTAAGGAGGTTTGTGGGAAAACCCTGTAAAAATCTCTCAAGAATAAATTCTTGGGGAGAGGAGTAGGAAAAATGTTTAGGCCGAACCTCTAT